>NC_053453.1:72925292-73038473 GCF_015227805.2 Hirundo rustica
TTTAGAGTAAAATATGTGTAAATAAAGCCATCCAAGTCTTCAGCAGCTCCTGCTGCAGATTCCACTGCTTTTCCAAGTGTCCTATCTTTGGTTATAGCGAGTACTAAAATCCAAACAAACTGGAAGCAAGCAGTCATTTTTAATTTCAGGCTCTCACAATTAATAGAAACTGAGAGAAAGTAAGAGCAGAATACGGCGCCGTTCAAATTACTGCAGGATTTGGGGTGTGTGCGCAGTTGGTAACAGATATTCTAGAGCCCATTTCTAAACCTGGCAGGTTTAGGAGTGTATTTAGGAATAAGCCAAGCAATTTAATTGTTAGGACGTGGTACAGGATGCATCAAAAAAGGAGGTGCTCAAAATGTGCTTCTGGAATATTACTGCCCAGCAAAACACATCAAAGTGGGAAGGCGAGGCAAGAGCACACCTCAAATATTCATGCTGGTGCAGGGTGCTCAGCCTGGGATGGATGCTCAGGAAATATTTCACAGAAGTCATCAGGCACTTGTTTGTTTTAGTTTTTTTTTCCTGGCAGTGAGAACACCTTAAAAAATGAGAGTAAAACTCTTTGAGTTTCTTTTAAATCCAGCATGCGGTGAAACAAAACAACTCAATGTAAATAATATCCGTAGATTACAAACACAAAACCTGCATTATTTTTTTTTTTTTCCGAGTCATAAAACACAGCAGGAGGTGTGGTTTTCTTAAGGAGGAGAGAAAGGGGGGAATCAGCCAGAGGGATTTTATGAACCACAGCCAGATGCCTGCAGTCCCCCAGAAGTGTGATTATCTCATGACAGCCATTTTCATTGGAGCTGTCTCATCGCAATAGGAAGGAAGGAAGGAAGGAAGGAAGGAAGGAAGGAAGGAAGGAAGGAAGGAAGGAAGGAAGGAAGGAATGAAGGACGGATGGAAGGAAGGAAAGGAAGGAAGGAAGGAAGGAAGGAAGGAAGGAAGGAAGGAAGGAAGGAAGGAAGGAAGGAAGGAAGGAAGGAAGGAAGGAAGGAAGGAAGGAAGGAAGGAAGGAAGGAAGGAAGGAGGAAGGAAGGAAGGAAGGAAGGAAGGAAGGAAGGAAGGAAGGAAGGAAGGAAGGAAGGAAGGAAGGAAGGAAGGAAGGAAGGAAGGAAGGAAGGAAGGAAGGAAGGAAGGAAGGAAGGAAGGAAGGAAGGAAGGAAGGAAGGAAGGAAGGAAGGAAGGAAGGAAGGAAGGAAGGAAGGAAGGAAGGAAGGAAGGAAGGAAGGAAGGAAGGAAGGAAGGAAGGAAGGAAGGAAGGAAGGCTGGCTTTATTTTAATGGAGAGAGGAGATTTCACATTGGGCAGGGAGGAAGGAGAAAACAACAAAAAAAGGCAGATTTGAATGCTGAGTATCTTCTCCAACTCGGTTTCTGTTGTCCCCACATAATACTTTTTCTTTTTTTTTAACTTTGACTACAAGAGACAATTTTTTTCCAAAATCTAGATGAGTTTATTTGTCTCTAAGGAAAAAAATATGTAAGCAAGGAACTGTCACAATTACGCTGAGCCTGATTCTCAGCCATTTCTTGGGTCAGAATAACTGGCACTCATGCCTTTACCTCCTCAGGTTTCATCTAGTAGAGATCACAACTGTAATAAAGTTTGGTATCTTTAGAGGACAGAGATCAGCAGTGGACTTGGCTGAAGGTTTCACATAAAACAGAAACCCAAAGAATTGTATCTACTCAGAAATTTTGTAAGAAACTCAAAATCCATCAGAAGACTTGGAAATGTTTTAAGAGTATATGGACTTTTTCCTCTGTTTTTCTGCTTTTGTAGTATACCACAAGCCACAGAAATACCTTCATGGTTCTGAGCTATCCAATGCTAAAAAATATGACATTCATGAACCTATATTTACCCAGAAATTGGGTGTGTGTTTAGAAAGAACATTTCTGATTATCCCCAGCAGATCTCAATGACTTACCTTCCTTTTGTCAAGAGAGAATGTGGATTTATATACATTTAGATAAACAGAGTCTTGGCATAGCATTATAGAGGACATAAAAGGGAAGGGACATAAAAAATTGTCTGGGGACATAAAAAATTATCTTGTTCCAACCTGCTGCCGTGGGCAGGGACACTTTCCACTAGACCAGGTTCTTCAGAGCCCCATCCAACCTGGCCTTGAACATTTCCAGGGACATCCACAACTTCTCTGGGCAACCTATTCTGGTGCCTCACATTAAAGAATTTATTCCTAATACCCAATCAAAACCAACTCTCTTTCAGTCTGAAACCATTCCCCCTTGTCCTGTCACTCCATGCCCTCATAAAATCTCTCTCCATCCACTTTAGGCTCCCTCTAGGTACAAGGAAGGCCACAACAACTCCTCTTCTCTTCTCTTCTCTTCTCTTCTCTTCTCTTCTCTTCTCTTCTCTTCTCTTCTCTTCTCTTCTCTTCTCTTCTCTTCTCTTCTCTTCTCTTCTCTTCTCTTCTCTTCTCTTCTCTTCTCTTCTCTTCTCTTCTCTTTTCTCAGAACCCCTCTCTTCTCCAGGCTGAACAATCACAATTCTCTCAGCCTTTCCTGGTAAGAGAGGTGCTCCATCCCTCTAATTCTCTTAGTGGCCTCCTCTGGAGTTTCTTCAACAAGTTGATGTCCTTCCTGTGCTGGGGCCCCAAAGCTGGCTGCATTTCATACATTTAAATGCAGTTGCATGTACAGCCTTTCACAGAAAACCAAAATGTTTGCAGATGTCTGAGACTGAACCGTTTCTGTACGTTAAGAAAAATATTTCAGAAGTCTAAGGAGACGAGATCTTTTGGCAATGCCTGCCCTAACATAATTATTTAATGGATATTTTATGGCAGTACATAGAGGCCCTAAATGATAGTTGAGTTTCTCTGTGGTTGGCATTATACCTACTAAGAGAGGATCACTGCCCCCAGGAAGTTTATAAACTAAATAAATAGGACAAAGATCAAGCCAAGAGGAGCATTATTATCTTCAGTTTACATATGGGGAACCGAAACACGAGGAGATAAAAATCTCTGAGTCCCAATCTCTGAGCGAGCCTGTGGCAAAGCAAAGTTCTGCTAAACCCTAATCCATTGCCAGCTTCTTACTCTCAGCCACACTCTTCCCAAAACAAGAAGCTGCCCAAGTCCTGCATGCAAAGGAAAGCTTGGGCAGTGAGTGAAAGAAGGAAACAGCAATTTACAACTGACTTAGGTCATCTTCAAGCACAGATCTCAAAGAGCATTAGAGACAGGCAAGTCTCTCTTTTCCACAGGGGTGAAAAGCTCAGGCAGAGGAAATCATCTGTAGCCTCCCAGCCAGTTTGAAAGCATAATATAGTCAAAGTCCACTGTCCTCTGAATCTAACTGGATGAGTCACGATTTTCTTCATCTTGCAGACTCTCGCAGCAATAAAACATCCTCTCCATGGTGACTCCTGGAGTGCTTTCCGTTGTCACAAGATGCAGGACTAAAGAGGAGGGAGCAGGGAAAGTCACATTTACATCTCCTGGATGTAAAATGTCTGTCTTTCCCCAGTCCAGTAGAAATTAACACAGCTCAGAAGGGCTTCCCTAATTTACCACGGCTTTGAGCAGCTTGTGATCAGCCAGAGAAGTGGAATGCTGTGCTCTCTCCCTCTGTCCCAGTCAAGGGAACAGCGTGGGGTCATCATGCCAAACACAGGCTACATCCTTCCTGTGAGGTGTGTTCCACACAGGGTGATCAATCCAACCCCGTGGCTCCTCTCCAGCAGCTGAGCCAGCACAAAGAGAGCTGCGCCAGGCCCCAAAAATGATGACGTCCCTCACAGCGGCCAACTTTTGTTCAAAGAGACATGACAAACTTCTGGATCCTCTGTGTCTCACAGGCATCTGATCTCATCTGCCTTCAATAGTCTCTGTCTTTTAAGTTCACTACGTTCTTGATGTTGCTGGGAGCAGAAATGGTAACAGCCAATTTATTTATCGTGGAAGGCACAAATTAGGAAAAAAGTCCTACAACTTTATACTTAGAACATGGGGTATGGCTGCATGTGGGTCATCATGTTTTTAAATCACTGCTGTGCATTTGTATCAGGTAAAATTCTCAGATTGGAGTTGTCACCTGTTAGTTTATTTTCCTTTTCATTTGTCTTCCTAGTAATGAGCTTTTGTGTTCTGTGTAAGCCAAGACCAGAAAAAAGAGAAAGGAAAATAAAAAAAAAAAAAAAAAAAAAAAAAAAAAAACAGGAAATAATAGCAGCATCACTCCATATTCTTTCCTCAAAATTAGCTCTAAGTCACACATTAGCCATTAACTCCTTTGACCTGCTCCTCTTTGAATGATAAGTTCCACTTTAGGTTTCAACCTAAACCTTCAGTAGCTTCAGCACTGACATAATCTTAATTGTTTTCTGTATTTCTAAAATGACACAAATGGGAGTTCAAAAGTAGATTATAGAAAAAAATACATTTTCAAGGTAAGCCAAATAATCTTAAAATCAGCTCTTGAAAACCACCAGAAATAAAAAAGCAATTGGTAGCTTCAGTAGTAATGATCTGAAACATTTAAATTAACTATATGCATTCAAGAAATCACTGTGTCATGTGCTTAAACTGTTGGGTTCAAATGCTAATTGGAGTATAAGATGAGAAATCCAAACACAAGTCAATTTTGGTAAGAACGTGAATGCATTTATCAAAAAGATTTCAAAATGTTGATGTGAAGCCTCCTGGGATTGTTATGGATACACAGAAGATATGAACATAAAAACATAATTCATCTGTTCAAATTCCGGTTCCATTCTGTTTATTTCAAGATGCAACAAATTTCTGCTCCTTCCCACTCTTTTTTTTTTTTTTTTTTCATTTTTTTTTTCAATGATGAGCAGCATCTACTTTTTAATTGACCCACACAGATTTTCTGAGTCATGCCTTGGTGAATTACAGCAATGAAACAGCCAGATAAATACAGGAGAAACAGAGAATATCACACCCCTCGTAAAGCAAAGGTTTCTGTGGCCACCCTTCTAAAACACAGCTGCTTAAAAATGGATTTACCCTCCTACACAGCACTTTGTTGCTCCCAAAATTACCTTTTATTTCAGAGTGGTTCAGAATATCCAAATGTCTGCACCTTCCACAGAATGAAGGGCATCCCAGGTTATTTAACTGTGGATGCTAACTAGAGAATTGCAGCATGAGGATCACTCCTAGCTGAAGAAAGAAAGAAAGAGAAGCTGCATGGTGGCTGTGCAAAGGCCAAAAGAGAAATTTTCTACCTTACCTGGAATAAAAAACTTACCTGAAGGTTTCTCAGTGGAAAATTCAAATGGAAGTTGTTCTGTTTTGGTTTTTTCTCTTGTGGTATAGAGAAAAGTGATTAACATTCTCAAAAAAAAAAAAAAAAAAAAAAAAGAAAAAATGATTTGAATGTTTTCAACCAGTCTCACTGGTATGCAAACACTGCTTGATACCTCTGCTCAGAAAAAGTTGAACCCAGACCTTAAAGCCACAATAGTAACTGATGTATTTCCTGGAAATTTTGTTCCCCCAAACATCTAAAGGATATCAGATACAGACATTGAGCAATCCAGAATTACCTCCCCACTGAATAAAGGAGAAGATGATGTATAAAACACATTTTTAGGGTATGGATCAATGCCTTCATGTGAATATTCATATTCATTCAGTGACTACAATCCATCACCTCCACTGAATGAGAAAGAGCTCCCATGCAAAAACTCACACGATGAAGCCCAGAAAAAAAAAAAAAATCTCTTTGCAACATCCCTTTATTAGGGAAATTGTGACTTCCATCAGAGAAATTATGACTGCACGAATTTTCACAGAGCCCAAATAACAGAGCACTTGATCTTGTAGTTTTAAAGTTCTTTCGTGCAGGGTTGGGGTTTTTTTATTTTTTTTTGTTTTTTTTTTTTCTTTGTCAGTGATTATGTATACATAGCTTTCACAGGGAATACAGGATATAAGGGACAGTAAGTATGCTTCAGCATATGGTGAAACCATATGCTTGGCTGCTTCTCTGCCTATACTACTTTTATTTATTTATTTTAAAATATGTGATTCACATTATTAGTTCAGACCTCTCTAATTTGCATGGCCGTATACATGACAGATTAATTATGCTTCATTTTTAAATATTTTTTATTATTGTCTGGGGTTAAGGAGTGTGCACAAGACAGGAAAAGAAATGGCCCGAATTTCCTACTGATGTAAATGAAGAAAGCAACATGAGTGCTTCAGATCAAAGAACTACACTTTCTATCGTGCAGAAATCTTTGATATGTCAGACAGGTTCTGAATCTGGAGCCCTCCTAATATGCACAACTCTGCAGGAGTTAAAAAAGGGAAATCAATGAACCCAAAGGTCTGGATTCGTAGTTCCTTGTCCAGTAAGCCACCAAAAAGTGAGGAAACCCAGAAAACCTCTCTGTGTGCTGCTGGGGAGCCTGGAGAGGGAGGCAGGAGGAAAAGGAAAAATGCAAATTCCAGGGGGACCAGCATGTTTCTATATAATTGGCTCATTTTGATCTAAAATCTTCCCATCACAAGTGTCGAGAGCAGCCTTGCAGCAGAAATATTTCCCTAATTTTCCCCCACTTTTCAAACTACTTTGAGTTCAATTGGAAATACACTCCAAAGCAAGGAAGGGCCACATGGCAAAGTAATCTAAAAAAATCACCAGGGTAAGTGCCATTACTCACCGTTCTGCAACAAATGAGCTTGTTAGATCACAGTCCAGTTGCTACAGAGTGGTGTCAGCCACCTCACTCTTTGTCTTGACTCAGTTTTCTCATTGTTCCCCTCCTGAAAGGCCAGGGACTGGATGGAACTGGGGAATCTCCCACCCTTTTTGATCAGACACTTCCTGTCATTACCTCTTCTGCAGGAGAGGGCTGACAGCTCCCATTTGGATTGCTACCTAAGGAGATCAGATGCCTGGTCTGAAATCCCTGCTTCAGCACACACTGCTAATGGGAGCTTAAATGTGTCACTTTGCCTTTTGCACCTCAATTCCTTCGCGGTAGCAGAGGAATCAGAGCGCTTCCCCACCCCTGAGGGTTAGACTGTGGGGTGCTCCGAGGCCATGGGGACAGCTAAGTAGCTCAGCCAGGTGTAAGACTTTGATCTCTGGAGTTATCAATCCAGCATTTCAAAAGCATTTAACTCACAATGAGAGATTTCATATTTTCAAGAAACAGTTCGCTTTTTTTTTTTTTTTTAATGAAGTTTGATCATTATTTCTTTAAACCTCTTACAAAATCCCACATATAAGTACCAGGACTTGATCTTATTATCTGTCTTTTAATATGAACTCTCTGTTTTGGTGCAACATGAGGTTTGACCAAGAGGCATTACATCTATGCTGGCAGCAAGTCTGTGGATGTTGATATGCCAGGCAGGAGGCAGGTGATTTTTCTGGAGACATCTCTCTCTTTCTCCAAGGGAAAACACGGAATAAAAAAGCATAGAATGACCTTGCACTAATAAGCCTCTGCCTGGAGACAATGATTAAACCTGGTAGCGCAAGGGTTGGTTTATGAGCAATATCAGCTAAGGCACTAATGAAAGTATCCCATTTAAAAATGTATAACTTAGGGACTTGTCTGCGCTGAGAAATGTGGCCACTGCGGTTGCTGCATTAGTGTGCTCTGAAGCACAAACAGGAAGGCACAGCCAGGTACTGCAGCTGGCCCTTATTTCTAACTAAATTATCCAGCCAGAGGTCCTGCATACTTCATCAGGAGTGAAATCTGGACGTGAAATCAGCGCTTCAAACCCAGTTCTGCCTCCAGGACTTCATTGTCCAAAGGTTTCTCCTCACCAAAGTGGCTGCAGTATTGCTCTCAAGCGCTGGGACTAGTGTGTTGTGACTTGAACTGGTTTGTGCTGCACAAATGTCAATGTACTCATACAAAATGTTATTTTTACTCTCAGGAGTATCATAGGACAGGACCAATTTAACGTGGAAAACTACTTTTCTATGATTTCAGGGTTTTTGGGGGAGTTTTTTGAGAATTTTGGTTTTAACTAGGAAAAAAATTTGGTGAGAAAATCAAAACAGCTGCAACTGAGTTTGACCAGCACCTCCAAAAGTTGCTCCACGACTAACAAAAAGAAAAGAAATAAAACAAAACAAATAAAAGTAGCAGTGGTCTGTGGAATAATATAGGTCATGTACGATCCTTCTGCATTGAAAATGTTGAAAATTATTGCTATAGCCATTCAAACCCTTTTTATTTTCTAAGCTGTATTAACAATTGAACACCAATGAAGGTTACTGAGTGTTTATTTCCCACCCATATCAGATTTAGCCACAAGCATGTTAAAACTACTGTTGGAGAAGGGGGTTAAGAAAACAAACAGATTCACTGCAGGGAAAGAAAAAAAAAAGGTTCATTAAGCTATTTTTTAGGAAACTCGACCTTCTACACAGTAGAGTTCATATATTAATTTCTTTTACCAGGGCAAATTTGATGTTATCTATACTTTGCTAAAAATATTAAAGCCATTTTTAATGTGACCTGATGCACAGCAGAGTGGAAAGGCATCTTTTTGAAAAAGTAAATGAAAATCAAAACAGAGTTCTCCGTATAATTCTGACTTTCTTCCATGACTTGAACATACCTACTCAAAAAGTGAAATGAAAGAATCTCTAGTTTCTGAATTTTTCTACAGTCTGTTGCAGTACTAAATTGCTAAAGTAGAAGAGTAACAAAAAGGAAAGAAGATCAAATTTATTTTCTAACACAAGGACTCTTTTTTTGCTCCTGGCCATAAAAGTTAAAGCAAAGCTTCAACAAAATATCAGAATGAGACACAAACAGCTGCTGCATCTCAGGTCTGTCTTACAGACTGAAATCAGTGATTTTCCTAAACCAGATGAAACAAACTTCAGAATGTGGGTTTTCTGTGTTAAAATTTGATTTTGAAGACAATTCTTCACACTCTTCTACTTGCACAGGGAACAAATTTTAACTCCCCATTTTTTAACTTGGTCCATCACAAAGTATGACTTCTTTTTTTTTTTTTTTTTTTCAAAAAATCAAGAAAGAAATTAAAACACACCAGTCAGAACTTTGTACCTAAACCCCTGGGTCACTGTGATATGGGTCTTTCTACCTTCAAACGCTTATTAATTTCCCTGCCACTGTGAATACACCAGATCATTCTCTTGGGGTGACTGAACACGATCCATTGTCCTTGGAGGACAGGCAGATTATTGGGGTCTGTGTCACGCTTTCCCCTTTACCTCCTACTCAGCCCCAACAAGGATTTATCAGCGGGATTCAAAGCATCCCAACAAGGATTTAATGTGGGTAAGGGCAGGGAAAAATACTCTGGAGCCTCAGCACTAAAGAGGGAACCTCTACACATGTGCAGGAAAACTTCTGCACCTGTAAATACCCTCTCTACACTCTGTCACAAGAGCCCAGCTCTTTGCATCCACGTCCTTCTGGTCTGGGGCTCTTAAGGAATTACAAATTCACTGAAAATGACCGTGACAGTGAGTGAGCGCTTTTGCAATCCACGTGACCGTGACCATGGGAGGGGTTTTGTGCAGTCCAGTGTTGTTGTGCTTGGACAGCACAGTCCTGTTACTCCCCTACAGTAAAGAGCCCTTGGGATTTAAGGGTGTGAGGTGGTTTCAGGGGTGTTGCAACCCTACCTAAAGCCTAGGGTGGATAAAAGGAGTTGCCATGACATCCCTACTGTCTACTGGCTCAGTCCCTAAATTAATGAACTACCAGTCCATTCTGGGATTATTTTTTTTTTTTTTCCTGGAGAGAGATCTAGCTGATCCAGAGGGGATCTCAGGATCAAGCTATTATGTAGGTGAGAGGAGCAGATTTAGAGTGCAATACTTAAACTGGCAGCACAAACACACTCTCCTGCTGTGACCAAAACCTGAACAGCAGTCAGCTAATAACGTAAAACCCTGGTAGGATGCCAATGGAAAGAGGAATTATGTGCCTTCTCCTACCTAAATCTTTTGACTGCATCTGCACGTGGCTGTTCCTCTTGAAAGTAATGGCACTTGTTTCAGGAACTCACTGAAAGCCAAGGAACGACTAAATCAACCCCAGAGCAGCTAGAACTGGGAAGGTCTCTACACACCATGCAGAAATCTCTGATGGCATCTGCTCTGCTTCAGTGGACCTGCACCCCACAGCAGAAGTTAATTTGAAAACCCAAAAAGATAATTGTTGTTATGGCAACTGGTAACAAAAATACCAATTAGCAATTTTCAACATGTGATTGAGACCCTGGAAATCTGTGTACTAACAAAAAAATATCTAATCCTGGCAGGTTATCAGGCCTTGTACACAAATCTACATCTCCATCAGATAATTCCTAGGGATACACAGATTATCAATATTTGAAAACCACTGACTAAATAATATTTGAGAGGCTGACAGGCCCGGAGGCCTCTGACTTTTCAATGATACAAATATAAAATTATGGTCTATTCTAAATTCTTTTCCATTCTGATAGTCCAAGATATCAGAGACACTGGTGAGGAATCATTATCAGGATCAGTAAACTCCAACCTTGCAAGAACAGCCAGAACTTTATTAAGATCCCTTTGGTCAGAAAAGTGCCTGAGACCTTGCCTAAGGAGTAACTCCATGTGATGGAATTAATTTTGTTAACAACCACAGCAATTATTTTTGTATTTGAAAACATGAAACACTGTAGCTGAACTGCTACCCAAATTGCAGCCGCTTCAGGAATTATATTTTCTTACCAAAGAAGGGAAAATACAAATGGAGTGGATAATTATGATCACGTATTATTCTGTTGCACTTGAAATGGAAACGCTATCCACAGGAAGAAAGTGACAACTCTCATTCTCCTACTCCAAATTTCTGTCTTAATGGTACACAACGGGTTAAAAACAGTATGGAGAAAATACTGTATTATTCAATCTTGCAATAAATTTCTGCAGGCAATATTCAGGAGCTCAGTTCAACCACCAGCCCCACTGGAGAGTTTTAGTGCTCTGAAGATTAAGATTAAATTCAGAAATAGCAAAGCCAAATTTTCTAGTTTTTCCAAGGGGCTGGGGGAGGATTATATATCCTTCTTACATGTACAGAATAAGTTTCCATTATTCAAGAGTTGTTCCATAGATCAGTCACAAAGACAAGTGTGCTTTTTTCTGCAGTAAGCATGAACACTACCTTTGTGACAGAGCGAGGTTTTGATAAACAGAAGCCTTTTAAACAACGTTACAGAAGTGACCATTTTTTCCCTTCACACCTTTTCAAAGGGGCATTTTCAAAATGGCACACATGAATTACACACCAAACGATCACACCTTGGAAATTTACTCTTAAACAGCTTCTATTGTAAAAAGGTTGTCAAATTTGCACGTCAGAGGAAGGCCAAACACAGGCAAAGCCTGAATATCCTCACACCAGTTTGCCACCACAGACTTCACTTTAGTTAAACCACAGACCTCATTGGCATTATTCCTGGTTTTTGTCACTTGAAATGAAAAGTGAATCAGATATGAAGCATTTTAATGAATGATGGTGCATTGGTGATAAAAGTGGAGTAGCCTTCTTTCAAAGAATCGTGTGCATTACTAAGCTCATCTTGTTTCTACTAAATTACTTAATTCTCAGAAGAGGAATAGTCCCAAGCCAGAGAGCCAAAATCACTTCAAAAGCAGACAATACATTAACATATACAGAAGAAGAAAAAAAAAAAAAAAAAAAAAAAAAAAAGAGAGAGGAGAATAAAGAGGTGGTATTTTGCTCTCTCCATCTAAAGACCTCAACACAATTTACCATCTTGAATTATTTCATCACATTCCTTGAAGGAAAGAGTTATATATATTTGGAGATGAGAATGCAAGATGTAATAAGGACATCATTTTTAGAGTCACATATATCATTCGGGAGCCCCACTTGTAAACCATACTGAAAGAGCCAGAACTTCAGAAAAGCATTAGATTAAAAAAAAAAAAAAAAAATCATTCCAGCAAATTAATAGGAAAAATGAACATCCGTACTTTCTAAAAAATCTGGCTAATACTATCCCTGACTGGGCACTGTGAACTCCAGTGAATAATTCTGGAATCACTAATCAGATCCAAACAAGCTGCACCAGAACCAGGAAGAGCGCCTGGATCTCCTGATCCAGCCTTACCTCTTAATCACAAGATCTTTTATCATTCTCATCATCTCTGAGATTTAAACTGGACCATTTTATAAATTGATGGACAGCAGCTACCACGTGGGTACAAACCTTCTCATCAAGGATAGTTTGATAACTGAAAAACCAGCTGCACAGTTTTCCAGTCATGGTTTAATTTGCCTTTCGTGTTCGGATAAGCTCGTGATAAACCCATGATATCGCGATCATAACTCATCGTAACAGGCACAACTTCCCGCGGTGCAGATACAGATGAGGACAAAACCTCTACTCAGGCAGTGCCAGAAACAACTGCAGAGCCTGCCTGCCTCACACTTTGCTCATTTACCTGCAAACTCTGCTGCACACATCTCTCAAGCAGACTCCACGAGCACAGGATGCCGTGGGGTGGATGGACTCAGCTGCCAGGATTCAGCAGCCAAATGGAGATGGGTGTCAGATTTCCATTGCTTTAGTATATTCACTCACCCATTTCTTATCACCTTCTTCAGCCAGAGGAACTTCAAATTGAATTTGTTAATATGTATATATATAGAAGGAACCCAGACACTGATTTTTCTTTTGGGTTTCAAGTATGCAAAGGGTGGGTCGAACTGCAACTTCATAGAAAATTCCAGTGAAAATAGATACACGTGCACAGATTGTTAACTCTTGTCCAAAAAGGTTTTGTTGGTTTCCTTTGTTTTTAATTCATGGAAATAAAGATATACAGATGGTTGACGCTTGCCCAAAAGGGTTGGTTTGCTTTGTTTTTAACTAACGAAAATAAAACATACTGACATAAGTCAGAATATTTTTATTTAGAAATGCCACTGCAGTCCCTCGCAGTAGAATTCCTTTCCAACACTTGTAATCGAGAGTCCAACTTTCTTTTCAGACAATATCTGCTGTAATGTCCAAGTTCCCTTCTTAGCTAGTGCATCTTAATTACAATTCCATATTATTAACACGTGATGGGAAAAGACAGTGACCACGAGTCTTTGGAGTAACAGAAAACATGACATGGGCTGCAGCTCCCTTGAAGGTCTGTATATCCCCCAGAGTTAAATCCAGACTTGGGAAATGGAATCTGTGCAAATGAGAGAGAGATAAAACTTAACTAAAGGTGCCTCTAGTGTTAAGGGCCTCACTCAAGACCATAATGCTTCCACTTCGTAACTACAGGTTTTGCTTTACTTCAGCACCTGTTTATTAAATATTTTGCTTCTCAAGTTCTGAAATGGAAATAATCCAGTTTTTTGAAAGCAGAGGTAAAAACGTTTCCATCACTGAGGAGCTGTAGCCTCAGACAGAAAGAAGTATGCTAGCTATGTAGCTCACATTTTAACTTTGTATTTTTATGTGCTAATTGTTCTGCTCTTTCCTGGTTTTGGATGGTACAGGAGCTTTGGAGACCTTTGTCACCTCTCCCAGTTGAAATTATCATGACATAACAAAAATAAAATCTAAGTCTGGTAGGGAAATAAAAAAATCCTAGTTGTTCAATCTTTCAATATTACACCAGACCTCAGACTAGAAAAGATTACAATGAAGAGGAATAATTCTTCACTGGCAGGGAGATGAACTAGGTAAATGAATCAGTCCTTTCTGTATCTAATTTCTATGATTGCAAGGCACGAACAGTCTGACCAAGCAATTTACATTCATTTACAAGTATAATTCATAAATCTGTGGGTTCATACATCAGGATTTCGGATCAGCTTAAATTATGTGTGTAAATACATTTTCACTTTATTTGTTAATGTATTGCAAATGAGGATATAAATCTGATGTGAGCACAAATGTACCTTATTTTATTCACTTAAAATGACAATCACTCCTGTACAAATGTCTAGCAGGGGACTACAGCACAGCACTTTGCTCTGTTCTTTAGCCCAGGCTCAAACCTGCAAACTAAATTTGAATCACTTACTTGTCTTCCGAGATATTTCCTCTTGACTGCTTTCTTACTTTAAGAAAAAGATGCATTCTGAGGACCAGATCCTCAGCTGTAATCCAACTGGAGCATCCTTCAGCTTTGTTCATCATCTTCAATAAAGTTATGCTAGCTCTCAGCATTTGAGGATTCGAGGTGAAATCTTTGTTCCAATTAAATCAATAAGAGATTTCCTATTGAATTCGAGGATTTAATCCTTGGCCTTTCTATGTATACATATCTTTTTAAGACTAAAGTGATATACAACAGCTCTGTATAACATGCATGCAGCAGACCCTTTTATGGAAAGAGCAGAAAGCTCTTCAGACAGTGCACATCCTGTTTCCTCCTGAACAGTTCCTGAATGTTTATAAAACAAAATATAGGATGAGTTATGTCAAAGTTTCATATAAATTTTCCACTTATAAATATTTTGGACATAAATTAACATTTAAAATTTCTTTTAGCCTATCAAGCCAGCCATAATTTAGCTTTATTATCAGCTAGCACATAGAAACCTTTTTTGTTTTGCTTTGTTTTGTTTTGTTTTGTTTTGTTTTAAGAGTCCATCTTGCCTGTGATCATATTTTTGAACCAAGGGTTTCACATTAAACCAAAATGACAGTGGACATTTAACAGGAAAGGACTGAAGCAATAAATGTCCAAAGAGCAGCTGGATCCTGTTTCAGCCTGCATGAGCTCCACCAAGTAATTGACAGTCTTATTGCCTTTCCATTTTACACAAAACTACAGTAAAAGAGTGGTTTCTTCTGGAAGCTATTCCATGTGGAATGCAACTCATATTCTGGGCAGAGTGATACTTTATTTGAACAGTCGACAGTGGCTCCATGGGTGTACATTTTGAGAGAAATTTAGTTGTGGAAATTAAAGACAGAAAAAAATTGCATGTAGGACCCAGTCCTACTCAAATCTGTAGCAGTTTTTCTGTCTCCTTCCATGGGAGCTGGAACAGGCCTTCTCGGGGGAAATCCTGGCTCCTTTCATCTTCTTTTAGCCAAAAAATCTTCAGGACTGTACTCACAGGGTGTAAGCGTGACACAGCTGTGGAGATACTCAGAGAGTCCTGTATCGGGACTTGTTTATCAGGCACTGTTAACTTGAAGCTGCTTTTCAAAGTGCAAAATCCCTTGCTCAGCGCTTCGCAACATTTTATGAATTTCATACCAGTTTTTGAGCCGCAACGTGCTCTTCACCCCTCCTCTTCTCCTGTTCATACTTGTAAGGGTGTAACGCAGCAAGAGCGAGGACTTGATCCTGCACACCACCAAAACACGTGGAAGTCTTGCTGTGATCGTGACACGCAAAGCAACAACATGGAGACGAGAGATTTGCAGGGCAGAGATGTTCCTCTGAAAGAGCTCAAGGCTGAACCAAGGCCGAGAGCCCCTCTGCCTGTTTATTTCTTACTTTTTATACATTTGTGGGTCTGGCTGTGGATTGGCTTCTGGAGTTATCACCTCCCAGCCGAATGGCCAGACCAACTGTCAGTTACAATTGTTTTCAGGTTAGAAATATGCAAACAAAGGACAGGGAATGAAAAACAGAGGGTTTGTTTATGTTACATGTGTGAGAAAAGGCAAAAACTGCTCCTAATATTGTACAGAAGCTAAAAAGACTGACTCCATCTTATGAACAATCAGAAGGTTTTAAAAAACTTAGAAAAACCAGGATGACACCTTGCCCAACATCAGCGGGTGTTTAAGGCCTATAAACATTCACACACACTAACAACCTCCAAAGATTCAAACAGCCTCCCCTCCCTCCCTAATTTCAACACCTGGCAGGATCAAAGCGAGCTGGAGAGGAACAGGCCCCACAAATTTTCACCTTCGCGCTCCCGCCTGTATCTCGTTACTCCTGCACGAAGCCAACCCCGCGCTCCAAAGGAATGTAAATGACATAATTTAATTTGACTAAGTGATATACAGATGGCACTGCATTTCCTCCGCAGCGTGGAGAGGTCAGGCAGCAATTGGCTATAACGCAAACGAAGCTAATACGGAGTTACAAGCTGCCAGATCTCGGCCCCTCTCGCTAACGGCCTATGCTATGTGAAGTAATTGAACACGCAGCAACTTAAGTAAGGGGCAACGTTGGAAAATGTCAGCGCTCCAGCTTGAAATACCGTCATGTTAACAGAAAATATTTTAGGAGGGTTTTTTTTTAATGATGGAAGGTTCAGAAGGAGGAAGTATTTTGGGTAAGCGTGCCCGGATCAGCAGCTCATCTACTACAGCAGTTTAGTCTTCCCTCCTTTAAGAAAACTGCAAAAATTAATCTTGAAATTAAAAACAAGCCACTTGTGTTGTTTATTTCGATATGCAAAAAAAAAAAAAAAAAAAGTTAATAATACTTTATTATTGCAGTGTCTCTAGTTTTTCTCTACTTTTCAGTTCCCACAATACAACCAGTAACACTATTACAAAACCATCTAGTTTCTAATATAAATTCCCTCTTTGAACCTGATTCTAAGGGGACTGAACTTCACCACTTTTCAAAGAAAAACTCTGTACAAATCGGTCTATGACTCATACTAAAGTTTCTGACTAGTCTTTTTTGCTTCAGAAATATGAAAAAAAAAAAGGCTTTAAAGCTGCCTAATCCATGCAGGTAAGGGAAACTCTACCTCAGGACAAGCTCTCAAGGAAAGGAAGCCCAAGGAGAGGGAAAGAAGAGGACTTAACACTGCAGATAACCACTAGGATATCCTAAGGAGAGGCTACAATATGCAATAATAAACAAGCACTTCCCCAAAAAAGAAATACAGATTAAAACAGGGAAACTTCGTCGTTTAGACCCAGTGCAATCACATCTTGAATACTGCTTGCTATCCCGTTCCCTTCCATGCCACACAGTAGGATCAGACAGGGCACCACGAGGAATTCCTGTCATTCCTGGAGTTATGAAACAGCTAACTCACAAGATTCCGTGAGGTTGAATAAATGCCAGGTAAAAACTCAAACATTTCCTGAAAAAGTTAGATGGGTTCACGGTCACGTTTGCAACTTTGTAAAGAAAACACATACAATAACTGCAAAGATTTTTAGATAAATCATTCCTTAATGGTTACTCAAAACACTTTATAAAGTTATGTACAGTTTACTCATGCAAAAGGAGTAATTTTCATGCTCCTTTAAAAGACAGAGGAGCCCTCCTGCATGATTTCCCTGACCCATCATGGCTCAGATAGTTCTAATTTTGAGTAACAGTTGGAAATAAAAATATATTTTCCAAGTCATCCAGGCAAGAAGTGTGGGCAGTGCTACACTCCCGAGGAGTGGGTGGCAGATGAAATTCATGAGCAGAGCATATGCTGCTCTCTCAAAAATCAATGCAAGCCTCCTGCTTTCATGTGCCAGAGCAAAGTCCTTTAGGCACCTGGGCTACGAATCTTCACCCAGGCAGTCACAAGTGGCCTCCAAGGACACAGCTGTGACAAAGCTGCCCCTCAGTCAGCTCGGTGGGCAGCAAAAGTTACACACCTATTACAAATCTAAGCTTGGACAGAGTCTATCCTTGCCTGTCCCTAATTCCATTTACTCCCCAAACTCTCAGTCGGTATGTACCAAGCAGCAAAATCCATTTTTAGTTCTCTTTTTTCCCTTTAATGTTGTTGGCCATTTAACACTTCAGTCCACTGCCCCTTCCAAGGTTTCATTTTGCTACTGTGATTCCCCTGGTGCAGCAGTTTCATCTCAAAGCAGAAGCTACTCAAGCTAAATGCCAGCCTTCAATGTTTCAAATTTAGAAACTTTTTGAGGTGCTTGCTCTTAGACAGCATTAGCTGGCTGCACTGCTTGATTAGCAATGCTCTTTCTGAGTGGTATATTTACTCCCAGGAGCACTTTATCATTTATCATACTTATGTTCATTTCACTCTTATCCCAATCATGCCAGCTTTCATGTAAAATGTTAAAAAAGAAAAAGAAAAAGAAAGAAAAAAAAGAGGAAATTAAAAGTAAACAAGATTAAAACCTATTTAGTACACCTTTAATACCACCCTTAATGTTCACACACACACACTTCAGAGATAACATGTTCTTTATGCTTGGCTTTTTAATTTTCTCCATCAGAGTTAACTGAATGTAAATACTAGGCAATGCTGTGAGAAAATATAAAGCAGTATAGAAATCAGCATATCACTAGAGAGCCAGGAGGAACAATGGGAATCCAGGCCCACCATCTGGTCCAACACAAGGCTCCATTTCACGAGGTATCTCTTGGAGAAAGAATCCTGTTACTGCAGCACAATGTGATTTTGGATCACGGTCATTCTGACAGCCCTGGTGCAGGGACTGCCCATGCTCAGCTGGGTCAGATCTCTGCAATGTAATCTAACTCAGACAGACATCTTCTTTTAATCTTTTGTCTTGCAGGAACAATGGAAGCCATCTGTTTTCATAGGAAAGTGCCTTCCATGGGTGGTGTGGTCCTCAAGGCTGCAGCTGGAAGGGAGAGGAGCTAAATTTGTTCTGTGTTACAAGACGCAGGAAACACAAAGCCACTTAAGCATCACAGAAGACAATTGAGGAGAGGAACCCCTTCATAAAAATGAGTATTTTAGAGGGTAGTTGGGAAAAAAATAAAAGTAATAATATCAATTCCTCAGAAATTTCTGTAACAAAAATGAAACAATTTCTTTAATACCTAAAGGGAGATCCTGTTTCCTTCTCCTGAGTTCCTACAAGAAAGTTTTGATTTTGAAACTTCCCATTGAGTAAATTCTCAGCTTTACTTGTCATTTAAAACCTGAGCTTTCTAGGCTTATTTTCTTGTTCTGCAGGCTGTCAGCTTGTTGCAATATCAAAATGGGGAAATAGCATTCATTTACAGCTATCTAATTATGTAAGGCATCCAGTTATGTTTCAGATTTCTGACTTACCAGAAGCTGCCTCAACACAAACTGTGTGTCTCACTATCTGAAATAATATTGTGAATAAGTATTTTATATATATATATATATATATGTATATAAGAAAACGCTGCTCAGCAAATGAAAGAGATCTGTGCAAAATACCTAAAATACCTACATTACTTATTTTAGGACTTTGAAATGTAAAGGGGAAAAATAATCTAAGTTGGTTGGTAAAAATGTGTCATAGAAGGACAGCCTTGTGCGTAGGCAAATAACCAGAACCCATAAAACAGGAGTTTTGTGGCTGTAATAATTCCAGAACTGTAGTGTTCTGGAAACCACTGCCAAAGCAGTGCTTCAGAGTGAACTTGACTAAAGCATTTACCCTTTTTTGGTTAATTCCAGCTGTTTCAAAAGCTGTTGAAGAATTTCATCAGAATAAGATTTTAAAAAGCAGTTAGGGCAAGAGTCACAATGTTTACTCTTCAAAGGACTACTGTTATACAAGAGGACTGCAAATAGGTTATTAGGCCTATTTCATGGGCCCCGAAATTATGTTCCATATCGTCAAAGGGCACACGAAATTATCACAATTCCATGCAAAATCCGTCACAGTGTGTACACCAGTTATACCCCTTCAAGTCAGTGGAAAATCAGAACTAATATCTCTGCTAAGATATGATCTGCACTATGGAGGAAATTGTATTTTCATTCTACTTCATCATCCTCTTTGTCTTTCTTTTAGACGTTGTCATATCCTCTCCAGTCAGCTGCTCCCCAAAGCTCTCTTGGCTTTTTTATTTTCCATCTTTCTCCCAACTCTGAGGTCTACCCCAGAGTACCCTGGAGCGAGTAAAACAGGAGGGAACAACACAAGGATCCCACTAGCAGTGGCAATTTCACCTTCAGAACATGCAGCCCCTTGTGGTTTCTTCAATTTGGAGGTTAAGGCTGAGACACAAACTCGAGGAAGCCGGAGGATGCTGGGTGAAGCAGGTGGTGCTGCCCTGGGCATGAAGACACATGCCTTGGGAAGGCTGAGCTGGAACAGAGACTGGGCAGAGCTGGACAATAAAGCAAGGATTTATTGAAAGGGCTTTGGGATACACCTTGGGCAGGACAGAGCCTGACCAGGGCTACACCCAAGGTGGAACCAAAATGGGCACAAAATGGACAAAGGGTCACGAGGTCTCACACCTTGATCAGTTTTGGTCCATTTGCACATTGGGGTTTAAGTGTCCAGTTCCAGCTCCAGGTTGTGAGGTCCCATCCTTCTTGTTCCTCCCTCCAGCCACCCTTGTTTGTGCTTTGGGCCTGAAAGTTGTCCTTGGTGTCCAGAAGGAAAAGGGATTCTTTTGTCCAGTGGGAATCATCCTCACAGCAACTTCCAAAGGCTCTCGCTGGGTTCCCAGCCTGCTACTGAGCAAAAAAGCATCAAAATGTGGCTCTTGAGCCACACAGAGAAGTTACTTGGAAATAAAAGCACCTATAACAATTTACACCAGCTGAAAGTGTTGTTGTTTTTTATTTTTGAACAGGCTCAGATTTTCAAGTTCAGATTTTGATATATATGCATTAATAATCTAATATCTCATATGCTCTTCTTTATTTAAATAATGATCAAGTGCTTTTACGTAAGGTTATTCACAGTTATTTTTATACAGGCACAAGATTGTTTACCTATGTATAAACCAGACACTATGGGCATTGTAATAGAAAATACTGCAACAAGATCACTAACTTTTACCTGCTTTGGGGGAAAAAAAAAAAGAAAACAGATATTTCTAGTCTCAGAAATATTTATCCTAATAATATTTAAATCACTGCAGGTACAAAAAGAAAAAGTTAGTCTTAAATTCAAAAAACTAACGTTTTCAAATGCTTCTTATAACAAGGAAAAAAACCCTCTGACCTCTGATTACTTAATCTTTTTCAATGCTGAGACATATAATATAGTTCAAGAACACACATGACCATGGCTGGGTCAAAATAAAAAAAGGAGATAAGGACAATGGGTCTTACTAAAATGAATATTAAAGGTGATCCTACCATGCAAAATTCAGTGCATCTGGTCTTGATCACTCCATATGCACAATTAGTGCTCTTGATTATTTAGATCCTAATTTTGTTCTGTCTATTTTGATGTAAGCAAATAATCCTCATCTAGCTTCAGACTTACAGCACATTATTAGAACACAACACAAGTGACCAAGGCTTAAATGTTAACCGAGATCAATAGGAACCAAACACGGAAATACATCTGAAAATATGGCCTAGAGGGATGTACCCCACAAGTGCTTATTTCCAAATTCAATTTCCAAAATTAGTCCAACAGCTCAGTTGCCGTTGCAGCGGCTGGATTTGAACATTTTAAAATTCAGCTTTGACTGATCAGCTTCCTTAACAAAAGTAGTAGCAGAGGAGAGAACTAAATCTGAATGTCCAAAATGCTACAAAGAAAAGCCTGCACCTTACTTTCCTCCCAAATGAGTAGGAAAGTTGGCTTTTCCCTGGTCTGCCTCTGGTATTTACTAGTGATTCGAACAAAAAAATTGTTGAAAGTACTTAAATTTGCGAATGGTTCAATTTAAAATGATTTTTATTTGCGGGACATTTCAGTTCTGGCTCTGAAGGGAAAGCAAAGAGGAGATGAAGCCTGGCAAGCTTACGGTTGCTGGCCAAAACAAATCTGGGTTCACACACACTGATGGTCCAGGAATGAGGTCCTTGGACCATGGATGTTATTGAAACCTCTGGGGAAGATGCTGGAGAATTGATTTGAATGCCATAATGAGGATATCTGCCCAGTGCCCTGAGCAGTTGAAAACAAAGTTAAAAGAAAGAGCAATCAGGAATCTTTAATGATAATATAAGGCAATGACTTGTATTCAGTTTTGGTTTTGTCAGAGGTTTGGGAGTAAAAGAATAGAACAGGACAAACTGTCCTAGCTGAACATAAAGAGAATCCGCCATTTAAACATTATCTTACCCTTCCTCAGATGTAGTTCTTGCTCAAAATTATTTTCCCAATAACTCTGGCAAATTTTGATCTCTGAATTAGTCACAATGAGTATGTTATGTGCAGTCAAAATAGATCTCAGAGAGCTGAGAGACCTTTGCTGAAAATTTTCATGTCACCAGCTTTACAATTTGCTGTTCAAAATTATTTTCTATTATATATCCAAGTCTTATGGTTTCCTTGAAATTCCTGGTCAACAAAAGAATCGAATCACAGGAGTATTTATTGAATGGTTGTACAGACGGAGTGACGTTTAAAAACACACCTGGTTAAAAAGTTGGATAAGTAAGCTACCCAAAATTCACAGAATCACAATGCATTCATCAGTCTCTTCACTCTCCCTCCTCCCCTCAACACTTGGAAGGACTTTTAGGACCACTTTGAATGTAAGAGGGAGCAAAATGAATTAGATATAAAATACTGCTTTGCAGTCAGACCCAACTGTGGGGAAATTACTGGCACAAGAACCAATTGTTGCATTTAAAGCAATGTTTCATCATTTTATGCTTGTTAATAGTGCACTTGAAGCTTTTTGCAGATTTTCTTTACTCTCTTTGTAAAGCCTTAGTTCTGCATTAAGCTCATATGGACCTAATAGAGCCGGCAAGGAATCTGCAGGTTAAACTGTTCAGATGAGGTCATTTGCTCAAGATGTTTCAAATTTTGCAAGAACAAATGATCCTATGAGATGATTCCATTACAGAGGTCAAAAGGCTCGTGAAAAGGATGATAGGAAATACCTTTCTTTCTTTGTCCACAAAACACCACACAAAAAATTGTGCAATAATATGAAGGAAGCCAAGGCAGGGAAGAAATCAGCAGAAGAACTTGTGTTCCCTTCAATTTCCATCCCCGCCTCTTATGCTTACTTTGCAACGCTGCTGCAAATTATCAAGGGAAATGTTTAATCTTCCTAAATGGATTTGGAATTCCTGTCATATTAAAAAAGTGCACAAGTCTGTAAGGGAGGGAATATGTGGAACAGCACGGGTTGCAGCTCATGGGAAGGAGGTTTCAAGTGTAAACTGTGATTGTGAGAGGACACAAAGTTCATTTTGATTTTGTGCATGAGTTGAAAACTGAATACAATCAGCTCACAGATCTAAGCATTACCGAGAGAGGGAAAAAGATAGATAGATAGATAGATAGATAGATAGATAGATAGATAGATAGATAGATTTTTTTTTTTTTGGTCCAGGTTAATAAATTAATCAATTTATGCATTACATATATGCACAGAATAGAGGTGGAAGGAATTCTATTTTCTCCTGAATGATCAAAGTGTTGCCAATGTTATGGCTGGAGGCCAAACTAGACTGAGGATGGTTTTCTCCATTATACCTTCTGCTCTGTTCTTACCTTGGAATGACAGCAATTTCTCTATGTATTTTTAACCGTATTCTTCTATTATGGAAATAAATGGTTATTTAAATGCCATCAGTTTCAAATCACTCCACTGGAAAATACAGCAGGGAAAAGTATCAAAGACAAAGAACTTTTAAATAAATCTCATCTTCCCACCTGCCATATGAACCAATTTCTATGCCAGGTGGCAGATGTTCATGATGGTGCTTAAACTAAGTTAAAATTAAATGGATCTCAAAATTTTTTTTTTTTTCTTTTTTTTTTAGCGTTAAGGGCCCTCAGTTAAAGGATGTTTTATTTTATTTTGTTGGTTAGATATCCTATCAGAAGTGACCTGAAAACCCAGAGCTCTTTAAAATAGAAGAAATGATAAAGAGATCAGAATCTCAAGCATTAAAAGAGAATCTTCTTTCCTCAACGTAATTTAATATGTAATATCTCATAATCAGACTATCATGACAGAGAACTCTTCATCCTTTCAATATAACACTTAGACAGCACATGTGGAATTTTCTTGATGCATGACATTTTATATAGGATATAGATCAGACATGTTTTTCTCAGGTTTTCAGCAATAAATATGTTAGCAGTAGAACACCACATTCAAAAATGTCTTTTGAAAATTGAGTATGTATCTGATTACCAATTTTTCAAGTGATCTTATCGTTTATCAAATACTTAAGTCCTCTTCTAATTAGTATAATTTCTTATCTGAAGAACTGTGATTTCCACAAGACAGTTTTCACCGAACATTTCTCTTGCCCATGTTTCCTATATAAAGACAAGCTATGTCTTTTTTTAGGGCAACTTGGAGTTGTAAACACGCTGCTATACTTGAGAGTGACCATTCAGATTTAGCCTTTTGTGAATCAATGCCACATCAGACATTGTTCTGTGTCTGCTCTGCGTCACGGGCTGGTATAGAAATGATACCTAAGTGACACATGCTTTTGTTCCACATGATTTCCCCAGGATAACAACACTGAAGGAATGGCAAAGGATTTACATGTTCTTTGATTCACCCTCTGCATGAGTTTCATGAAGTAGTTGTGGGCCTGAGTAAGAACTTCACATAAACCATGCCAGTAGAACTGCTGAATGTCAGAGGAATTCCAAGAGCTGGATCATTGGATCACGGTGCACATGCATTAATTTCAACCCTTGAGAAACCAGAATCTTGGGGAAAAAAAACCACTTATCATCTCAGTGAGACGTGGCAGAAAACCCAGAGAAAGTAAATTCCTGAGAAGGCAGCAAAAATTATTGTGGAGTACTTTTACGCCAGGACAGACCAGATAATTGTTTCTGTTGTTGCAGCTACAAAGAACTGGTTGAACTGTCCTACACTGAAAACCAGCTCATAAAAAAATTAATTTTCCTAGAAAAGGGCTGTGTATGCTCTTCACTGTGGGATGATTGCAGCCTTCAGGGGGCCTGGTCTTACCGATCCAAAGGATGTGTCCTAGACTACAAAAGCTGATCTACTGCTAAATTTTAAGGAATGAGCCTTTATTCCAAGCATAGTTGTGACAGGTCTGTGTAGATATATATCAGGCGTTTTGACTGTGATTATGAGACCACAAATTCTGTGGTACTGAGGAGCTGAAATCAAAGTTCGTGTTTTGCAAGGGTGATTCAAATCAAGGATTAAGGGTGGGTTTTACCAGTGTTTAAACTAGGTCCAGTACACTGCCAGTGGCTGTCATTTCTACAAGAATGTGTTGCCAGAATAACTGTCTGGGATGGTATGAAATCAACAATGCCTCATGTAATAAAAGCTTATAAATATAAATAATTTATGAACATAAAATAGATCTTCTACTATCATTTTGATGAATACAAAGACAGCACTTTCCTAAAACCCAGTTTACTCAATTAAATCTACTCAATTAGCACAACACCGCTGCCAAAAAAGTCAACAAATATTGGTTCATTGCTCATTTCAAATCCTAGCTTGGAGGGAAGGAAGACAGGCTGTGCTGCAGCAAGGGCTTCAAGGTACTAAAACAAAGCAGATTTCCAGAACAGTTAAAAGTCATGACAAACTAAGACAGTAGATATGGAAAAAGCAGAGATAAAGCACAAAGGGATTATATGAGACATTTAGTCCAAGATATTTCTGTCTTTCCTGCCACGCCGTAAACTTCAAACTGCCCAGTTTGTGTACCCTCTTTTCAAAATGTTGAGTCACTTTTGAGTCAGAGGAAACAATTTTTTCACACAATCCCCACAGGCCTATATCCATCTGACTCTCACCCCTCCTGTGTTGTCCCTTCACTGTGTAGGAACAACCAGCCTTTCCCTGGTCACCGTTCAAATCTCCTCAGCAATGCCACAGAGGTGCAGGAAACTCGGAGGCTGTTTAGGAGGCTGATCACTAAACTCCACTTGGAAGTTCCAAATATATATAAATTACAAACTCACTGTGTGTCTGTGTTCTCGTTTGAGGCATGACCTTTTGTGTGAAACCCACTAATAGTGAACATATGTCACAGTAGAAAACTCTTTGGCACCAAGTTATTTCAGTGCATCACAGTTAACAAATTGTAATTCCAGCTCCATAGTTCCTCTGTTCATAATAAAGCAAATCTGTCACAGGAGAGAATAATCTTTCTTTCCCATAAAAAGACTCATAGTTAAAGCATATAGGATTATCATTATGCAAGCTCATTAGGTGTACACAAGCTATACTTTTCCCTGTACAACTGAAATTCATTGATAAAACAATGAAGTGAACTAACACCCCTCCTAAATAAAGTTTCACCAGTAGCACTGTATGTTAATGGAGCTATTTCATTGTTAATGTGACTGACTGCTTATTGATTCTTGCAGTAATCCAGCAAGGGCTTCAGAGTACAATTTAGTTTGGAGAGCTACGGGTCCAACATCTATGCTCAATTACAACTTTCAGAAGGGTAGATCAATAAAATTTAAATTGCTTATGGTAATCACAACTTCAAATCATTGCGATCAGCATAAGCAATCTGCTGACCTCAGCCAAGCTCCTAAATTGAAACTTGTAATGAGTGGTCATTTAGTTTGGGTCCATTCATATTATTTTGGAGGCAGGTGATGAACAATTAAAGATCAGTCAGCACCTTCCCTACCCAGCAATCCCTTCTGAATTCCCAAAGTACTAATATGTAGTAACCCTAGGGTATAGGCCTTTGCACTTCTTTAATGGGTATTCTGTATGAATAAGCAATTATATTTTCTATTAAACAATTTCAGTGTAATTGAATTAGCAGTTATAATATTGCTCGGGCAAGCAGAAGCTTTCCTAGGGAAAAATTAAGTGATATTGGGTAATTCAAATTAATTTATAAGCCTGAAAAATGTAACTATTAAACAGAATTGTTCACCCTCCCAAAAAAATTACAATTAATGAGCATATTGTTTCAAAGCATAAGTTTCCTAACAATTTGCTTTTTGGTCATAATGGCTTTTTCCCAGTTCATTATAAAATCTGTCTATTATAATGAAAATTTCATAGGCTGTTTTCTTTGACAAAGCGGGTTGCAAGTTTAAACAAAGATAGCCTGCAGATTACTTTCACGATAAGGAGTCACCTTAGAATTACATTTTAATAAATCATTGACAATAAATCTTCTGTATTACAGCAGTAGGGTTTAGAGAGGGAGGAAAAAAGGCAAATACAGAGAAAACGATCAATGAAAATCCCCTTCTGCCAATATGAGAATAGATTGACCAACACTAATGTAAAGTTTGCTACACACAAAAATAAAAGCTCAAAAAGCTTTAGAAAGATGCAAAGCAAACAGTAATAAAGCCTGTACACACAGATGCAGATTTAATTAACATATTAATTTACTAATATTCACCTGACAGCCTTTTGCAAGTGGTCTGTGTTCAGGGTAGAGTCACTGAACATTTAAGCAAGCTAACAGACACATATTCATTAATAAAATGCCAAACACATGATTCTGGTTCATGAGATTACATATTTTTCACAAGCAGTTGGAAAACTGATGAGCATTTCTACTTGAGATTCACAAAACATCACATGGGGTTGAGCACAGACAGTGCTTTGCCTGAAGACTATTTAAACTGGTTTAGTCACCCAAACAGGAGGAACAACTCCTGTACTTTTACTTGGAACAAGAGGTCTTAAGGCCAGGAGCATCTATGCTATGTGAAATATTTCTGGCCATATCAACCAACATCAAAATATACACCTTAGTTTTACCCGTTTCTGCACAGCTATGCTGACAAAACTTTCAGTGGCTCGTAATTCAGCAGGGGTGGAGAGAAGAAATCCAAAATAAACTACCCAGACAAACGACTTCTGAATGTGTTATGCAACACTTGGGTGGTTTTCTGAGGTGAATCCATCAAGAAATGGTTCTGATTAGAACAAAATCTATCAATGTCACTCACTAGCTTTTCCAATCAGCATATGGTGGAAGTAAAAGGCAAGAACTAGAAGTGTTGAATTTGTAATTCTTGATTAAGCAGAATCCAGAATGCGTCTGCCTTGAACCTGTGGTTTACTTCCACAAGAAAGTGCTTCTCCTCTCTGCCTGGCCTGTTATTTTGTATGTAATGTAATGCTTCTCAAGAATATCAATCTTGAAAAGTACACTGATGTTTTATAGCTGCTCCTGTTTTGCAATACAAATGATATAATTACTTGTTTCTCGCTGGAGGGTGTCCAGTTCTTTTAGTTCATTTTTTAAATGAAAATCTTATTAAGCATTTTATCCTAAAATGTTTACTGCAAACAGGGCAGTATGATCTCAGACAAAGATGGACAACATCTCTCCAAAAAAAAAAAAAAAAAAAAAAGAAAACCCAGGGAAGGAATGGAACCTGCATTAAAGCAGCACACCAAAATCTGAATTGATCACTTACTGAAATATGTTAACATGATGTAATGGGCAACTACTAAAATCAGATGTACAGTAATATTCCATGAATCACTGCTAGCTAGCCCACAACGAACAAAGACATAATAAAGAGCTCTGCTCACCAAAAACCGCAACTTTTATAATAGCTCTGAAATGTTCTGTTTATACAGTATAACAAATTTCTCACCACCTACAGCTTCCCATTTGTTACTGTGGACAGACTGCAAACACTCTTACGGTGGCGAGCGAAGCATTAACTCATTCCTGTGAGTAACTGCTCACTCGTTTGGGCTCACTAACGACACCCCAATCTTGAGCTGGAGACCACAACCCACTCAGAAATTCCTGGCAGCGCCTGTGCTTGAAATCAGATTCTCCTGACCCAAAAGC
Organism: Hirundo rustica; assembly: GCF_015227805.2. Lineage (NCBI taxonomy): Eukaryota > Metazoa > Chordata > Aves > Passeriformes > Hirundinidae > Hirundo > Hirundo rustica. Next base: position 72,953,868 of record NC_053453.1, read on the forward strand.
ACGAGCCCTTGCTATTCCACTCAAAGCAGATTGGGCATGAGTTGCGCCCTATGAGACATGACAAATGACTGAACAGTTCTGCTTCCATCCATTAGAGGTCAGTGGTATTTGTAAGCCAGCCAACTCATTACAGAACTGCAGAAAAGGGATTAATTAGTGTCCTAGCTTAGCTTCAATTATGGAACAATCCATATTCAAATCGTCTATTGAATATGGCGGCCACTACATGAGAACCTTGGAAGATGTAAAGAAAACGATGACATTGCACGGAGGGGGGAACAAAACCCCGCGGTTCAAGGCCATTGACAATGTGATGACGTTCATCCTGTGCCCCTCACACACTTCCACGTCAGCAGGGTGACAATGTCCTCCTCAGCTCCTCTGCTGAGAGAGGAACACAAAATCCCTTTGTGGGAGAGAACTGGGCCAGCGCTGCCCTGTTTTTCCCAGAGGCAGTCCTGGAAATGTTGAAAGGAGAAATTCTCTTCTCCCCTGTTTCTCCCAACAAGGGGAATAGCACGGTGACAAAGAGATATGAGTGGGTATGTGGGAGATTCCTGTATGACCAAGTCTGTTCCAAAATTCTGTTCTAAAAGGCAGAATTTTCAGCTCATAAATTGGCCTATAATTATCTGGGGCTCATTGTCGCCACACTAAAGTTCCTAACCTGTAAATTTTCCTTGATTTTTTAAGTCCTTCAGAGACCACAGCTATCTATTTCTTCTAATAATTAGTAGATTTAAATATTTGAAGCTAAAGTATATAGGAAAGCCATAAATAATATGCACCTTTTCCCCTAGGTAGATCTTTAAGACATTTTAATGCATAAAAGCAATATGACATTTTAGAAGTTTGTGAATTTCTTGAAAGAAAGCTGCAAAATTGGCCTGACAAATCCTCGATCCATTTCTTCAGAGTGAAAATATAACTAAATATCTTCACTTTTATACATAAAATATATTTCTACTTGAAAAAGGAGAGCAGAAATGATCAATTCCCTATGTGAACAGCGTGAAGAAACCAGTGGAATATCCAAAGCTAGGTTCTGATCCAAGTTGTGCAGCTGTATATCTGGGATAGACTGATTTTAATGATTGTTTCAGATTTTCTGTAAAGAAAATTTCAGTGAGAGCTTTAAGCTTCCCACCAGCATTGTGCCCACACAGGATCACTGTCCATGATTTTTTTTATTTATTTACTTCATCGTGCTTTTTCTCTTGTTATGAACCCTGCAGTAACATCAACTTAACGAAATTCTTGAAGCAATTGCCTACTGGTTGAAAGCCCTAGGTCAGAACTAAGAACAGTGCACCTCAGCTGGGTCTTAATCAGCCAAGAACAATGTCATACGGTGTAAAAACTTCATTTATTGCCTTCAGGGGATATCTAACAGCAAAAGATGCACCTTGTGAGCTCAGCATTATTGCAAAAATAAATATGCAATAGGATTGGCAGCTTATTAGAAAGTCTTGGGGGTTTAATTAGGATGTCAGAAGAATGTGGGGCTATTGACACTGTATCCTATTGTCCTCTACAGGTGGAAGAACATGAAGGGACAGAATTTGCCCCCCCTGTAAGGCTTAACCCTGAATTATGTCATTACTCACTGCATGAATGAGCTGACCCACAATATCTGCGAATTTGAATGCTCTTGACCTGTGCAAAACTCAGAAAATTATTGTTTGTCTTGAAATTCCCTTTCTGTAATTTAAATATTGTCTCACTACTTTACATTTTATTACTGGACAAATTTGCTCCAAACCAGAACTACCAGGCTCAGCTGAAAAAGTAATTCTTTTAAAAATGGATTTAATGGTTTAGCCCTAGATTCCTTCTCATTAAAAATCTCTTTATTTCAGCAAAAACTTTGGGATAATACAGGAGATGGCAAACAAAGAACAGCCAACTCATTGTCACAGAAGAGGAACTCTTCTAGACATCCTTCATTGTCACAGGACTGAGTGATGCCTGCTAAATCCCCTGCTTTATGCACCTGGTTCCATGACATTGCAGCACTACAAGCTCCACATTAAGACACTTTGGAGTTATCTGCATAATTAACAAAAAATTAAAAGGCGGTGGGGGGAATGATGTGATCTTAGTTACAGAAAATAACTTGAGAGGGCTGAAAAATCTGAGGAAAAAAAATATCCCATGCTGTGACTTCTTTCTTTTTTTTTTTCTTTTTTTCTTTTTTTCTTTTTTTTTTCCCTTGGAAGAAGTATCATGTTTAAAATATCAGGCATCTTTGGGCCATGAGAGTTTTCTGTGGACAGAGACCAGACTTTAGGCTCAAGACACAGCATCCGATAGCCCATCCCCTCGTATCTGCTCTATTAAAAACTACCCCATGGACAAATCATGATCCTAAGAGTTAGTTGAAAGTATCCTCAAACCTTTCACCCTTTTTGTACTCACAAAGTAATCTAAACCCAGCACATTAAGAGAGACATCAAAGAGTCCCCACTGTTTTTTGTAGGTGCAACTTCTGAGTCTCTCCCTTCCTACTTTTACAGATAAGCCATGCAAAGACTTCACTCTGGCCTTTTGCCCCGTAAAGAGTTTTTACTGAAATGTGTGTTGCAGTAGAAAGATAAATAGTCAGAGTTACAGAAATCAATACAGCAAAATTCAATAAATAACAACAAACATCCACTGGACAAGACCTAGACTTTTCCCGTGAAAGAAGTTGTTTCACTTTCCTGCACTTGTACAATACAGACACTTCTGTGCATTCGCATTCTTAAAGAATATAACATTTGATTTTAAAGACTAGGGCAAAACGTGAGATATATGTTCCATCGCCATCAGTGTTTAAGAGACCTTTGAAACCAGAACCAGAAACTCAAATGATATTAAACTCCATCACACGTATAAATTTAGATCTCAAATTCACTTTAAACTATGGATGCAAGATACAAAATACAGATCCAGATCTCATTAGCCTTAAGGTCTGCAGCTATCTGAATCTGACATTTTGACTTGGAGCCATTTCTGCTAGGAATCAGAAAAAAATTCTCATTTTCCATTTAGTCATTCCCAGCATGTTTTGCTTACGATTTTTTTTTTCACTCTGTCCCTGCACTAAGAAGCCATTGAACCATCTGTAGTATTCAGATAATAATTTCCTTAGCTATAACTATATAATTCCACTAATGAGAGCTACTTGAGAGTCTGCTATCATCCATTTCCAAAGATGTTATTATAGTTTGATCTTTTGCATATGCAGGCATCACTCCACCTTATAGATGTGGCTAAATGGATAAGAAACCACTTTTTAAAGAAACACTGTGCTGGAGCAATGTACATATTGCAATTGCAAATGGCATAACTAATGAGAAATATCATTTTAGAGAGTCTGAAACTGTTTAACACAGAGAAAGAATTCCGACAGAAGTTTTGCCTGTAAGAACATAATTTTGAAATAGCCTGGAAAAATTAAAAAATATTTTGTTTTAAAATACTGGAACCTAGAGTTTGCAAACTGAATTTTCACTTTAAAATCCACCAACTTTTACTATTTATATAAGAATTTAAGGAGGTAAATTTTATCTAAAAAGAGAAAATACAGGTTACATGTCTTGTTTTGTTTTGTTTTGTTTATAGTAGGAAAGCTCAAATAGAATTCTCTTTGGTAATTAACCATCATTTATTTCCATTTTTCAACTGAGATTGTGAACAAAAAGAAAACACCTTTAGACCACACCCACCCAAAAAGGTGGCTTTACTAATCACAGCAGCAAATCAGATCCTCCAAAGGGCCTGACATTACATTTAGTTTATGGAAACATCTAAGAATTTAATATGATCTCAGGCCAAAAGATCGAGACAGTTTTTCAGGCGGTAGCTGGACAATCTGAAGTAGCTTCACGCGGCTTTTCAGGATTTGCACAGTGCTCCCTCTGCAGAAAGATGGTGATGCAAGAATCTGCTCTGCAGCCCTCGTGGAAGGGTCCTTGTGCCAGCACTCTACGTTGAGTTCGTGCTCAGCAGCTTCTCAAATAAAAATTATCTGCTCCACGTAAGAGATTCCTGATAACTCTTCACAACATGACCTGCCCGTGCCCCTTACGAGCACACAGCCTCTGCTGCCACAGCAGCCTCTCCATTCGTGGCTGAAGTCCTCCAGCACAGAAGTGTCTCCTTAAATGGAGAGCACGGTTTGAAAATGCATTCCTCGGCGTGCTGGTGAGAAATGAACAGGAGAATGAAGGAATTCCTGTTCTTTCCTTGTGTACAAGGCGCTCCTCGCAAAAAATCAATCCGTGCCATTTTGGAACAGTATCACTAATGAAATTACCATAATCAAGAACTGCAAAGGCATTGATTACAAAGCACTAAGCTAATAACAGCCTTGAATGAGATTCTGATGTCACCCAAGACTTACAGATTCTGGCCAGGATTTCTCTCTCTGTCGTCAAATAATCCCACTGAAAAGCTAAACTTGTCCAAGTATAAGCAGATGATAAATCCAAGGTCATGCTTCTACAAGACACGCTGGCCCCCAATAATACAAAAATGCTGTTCTTTCCAGACCCTAAGTGAACTTGTCTTGCCAGTTAAGATACACTCAAAAGATCATCCCAGTATACTTCATGCCAGGTCTTCTACCCTCTACCCTGCAACCAGCACGAAGCACAAACCTGGTAGCTCTCATTATCTTACCAGAAATAACCCTAATGACAGTTTTGTGGTGGATCCAGAGCAAATCTTTATGGATGGACAACTCCAAGATACACACAAGGGGTATGGATGAAGCTGGAACTGCAAATTTGTTGACTTTGCTGAGATGATGTATGATTAAATTTAAAAAATGTATGATAATTTTTTTTAAAAACCCCAAGATCTTATTTGGATTATGTCCAAACCACCCAGTATTGTGTTTGTATGGCAAAGCTGTGGTAGTTGAGGGGCTACAGGGGTGGTTTTTGAGGAGCTGCCAGAAGCTTCCCCCGTGTCCAGCAGTGCCAGCACCAGATGACTCCAAGGCAGACCCACCACTGGCCGAGGCTGAGCCCACCAGTGACAGCGACAGCATCTCTGGGCTGGCAAATTTCACAAAAAACCCTGCACAACAGCAACTGTACCTGAGGGAGGAGTGAGAACAGGCGAGAGCAACAACTCTGCAGATACGGGGGTCAGTGAGGAAGGAGAAGCAGGGGGTGCTGGAGCAGAGATTCCTCTGCAGCCTTTGGTGCAAACCATGGAGAGCTACAGGGATGCAGAGATGCACTCACAGCCCACGGTGGATGCCCAAAGGAGGCTGTGACCCAGTGGGAAGCCTGTGCTGGGGCAGGATCCTGGCAGAGAGGAGCTGGAGCAGGTTTGCTGTCAGGATGTGTGACCCCAGGCAGGACCCAGGCTGGAGCAGACTGCTCCTGAAGAACTGCATCCCATGGGAGGGACCCGAGCCGGAGACGGGGCAGAATGTGAGGAGTCATCCCTCTGAGGAAGAGGGAACAGCACAGACCATGTGTGGTGAGCTGACCAGAGGCCCCATTCCCTGTTCTGCTACACAGCTGACAGGGAGCAGAGGTAGAGAAAGTTTGGTTTTGCACACATCTCCTAGAATTCACCTGTCAGGTGCCTGAGAGCTAAAATTGTACCGTGTCTGTCAATGTGCATGTCATTAGAGATGCAATTTTTTTTGCCCAGCGGACTTTAAAACTTCATAGGTTCAACATGTTTCACTGTTATCAGAAACTTCAGAGGTCCAAAATGTCTAACTCAGCATTCCTTTATTTTGCAGATATTTTTGTTTTGTGAAGCCATAACGATTAGCACAGCTGAGGCCCCTCAGCCCCACATCTCAGGGCCATATGGTAAGAGCTGTACCCCAGTTACCCTGATTTAAAGCCAATCCACCTCCAGTGTATGTGGATTCACTCGGAGGACCAGGACTGGATTAGGCAAAGCAAATAAAATGCACTACGTAATTATGAGGAGGATGTATTAAATGAGACCCTACAGGTATTTTCCATCTCCAACAGCTAAGACTCGCTCCCTCTTTCCCCCCAATAAGATCTGAGGCGATAAAAAATTCTCCCAAGACCTCCCTCTTTCACTAATGTCCAAAATGGTCTTTGTTTGCGTAGAAACAACGTAGAAAGATATAAAAATAGGTTTAAATTAGCATATTGCCAAATTGGTCTACTGTAACAAGTGCTTTGAAGTCTGGCATGCTGACTGATTCCCCACAGGAAGTTGAGTACTCTGAAAACAATTAAGAACAAAAAAGGGGCGGGGGGGAGGAGAGAGGGAGCAGGCAAGTACAGTAGTTAAATTAAGCAAAGTGAGCCTTGGAATAGTCAAGGGACTAAACAAGCCATCGAATCACTTAATAACAGCTCTTCTTTAGCAGTGGAGATAGAAAACACCGACTGGATTTTTAGAAGCAGAGACATTAAGGCTTGAAAAAGCAGAATGACAGAAGTTTAAATTAAATAAATGAAAATTACTTCAGAATATAATAGGAGGTAATAAGGCACCAAAACTGCCAGTAGTTTAGTAGCTAATCCTGTGCTCAAAAATTGATCCTAATGTAAAAGCATTGTGCAATTTAAAAGTAATGAACATAATAATCCCTGCCATTTTGCATAATAAATAAATCTTAACTATGTTTCCCCTTTGTATAAAGCCTTGTGAAATGATGGGTTTGGAAGTTAAAAAAAAAATCCAAATGTTTGTTTCACAAGGATATTACAGTAACGCAGTGAAATATGTTTTGAGGGAGAAGGTTAAAATATATTTTACAGGCAGTACTGAGTAAACACAACTGCATCTGAAAAACCACACGTGCCACAGAAAGACAGACCTCTCAGATTTTACTGTAAACATTTTACACTGTGGAATACCTTCTCCACAGCATTATATCTACACTGAAATGCACAATCACCTACTGGAAGATGCTTTCTGTTATTATTGTGTTATTATTACATATATAATGTTATGGCAGCGTGCAGGGGAATTGCTGTACAATTAGGAATGTTATCTGTCCCAAAGACCCTGGGATTTTTTTTATAAGCTTCGGTAACTAACTTTTGATAGCAAGACTTTGGCAATTAATGCTGCTGGTTGCCAATGGAAGGGTGAAGACTCCACCCTTGGAGAGGCTCTTGGACGAGGCCCCGAGCTGGCTCACACGGTTTGTGCTTTGCTCCCTCACACCTCAGAGCCCGCTCAGAACGGGAGAACTCCAAACACTGGGCTCGTAGGACAAGGCAGGAGACCCATGCTGACCTCAACAGCCTGAAGAATCACCTTCATTGTACACTAACTGCTCCCTGAGAATGTGTTATTACAGGTGCCACTATAGAAGATCAGTAAGCATTATCCTGTCAGAATAGCAGCTTTGAGAAAATCCAGCTGCCTTGAATACTGATTCGGGGCACCGCATCCCCAAATTTAGTAACCAGGGAAAAGCTGGAGAGCTTGATACCTGCATTCACACTTCTGGCCAGAGGAACATGCATTGGGAAAAACAACTGGAAGAGGGAGAGCTACAGAACTCTCTCAGACGGGATTTTTGCACAGGTCTTACTACATTTCAGTTCCTCTTTTGGACTCTGTGACCACCACATAGACTTGAAAACAGCAATATTACAAAATGAAAGAAAATTAAGTACTCATTATTAAACTTCTCTGTAAGCAAATCAACAGTCTAGAAAAGCTAAGGGAGAAGGAACCCTCCTCAAGGTGAGGCTGGAAAAGATTACAGAGATGAAATTTTGTCTTATGGAGGAGACACCACTCAAATGTTTTTTGGCTCCCTACATGTCCAGAACCTTCATCATTTTGAAAAGCATTATCCAGCTCTCATGTCTTTCCTCAAGATTTCCTGGTCACCTTGGGACATTTTTGTCAACTTCTCGGGGTTTTGTCACAGAAAGTCACCAGCTGAGCAGAAAAAAGTTGGGTGTGAACCATGGTTCTGGGAGGTTTGGTGGAAGAGGTCTGAAATCAGAGTATTCTACGGACTTGCACTACTCAGGCCAAAAGCCCCTACATGAATCTGACCATGTCCCCTTCAAGCTTAAAAATCAACTCAGCTGGAACTTAGACAGCGTGAACCATCAGCCTTTGCTGCCATTCATTTTATTGATTGTTCTCACCTTTTTATTACTGCCTCTTCTTTTTTAATATTATGTATTATTCTTTTATATTATGTATTAATATTACAGTACCACCTATAGCAACAAATTAAAATTGCAACTTCCACCAGAAACATGATCCTGTTACAGAAGGTTCTGTACCAGTCTGACTGTTAATAAGACACAGTCACTTGCTCAAAAATCCCAAAAGGAAGAAACAGAATCAAACTTTGTTTTTGACAGAAACAAAATCAAAGCAAAAAGAAGTGGCCCAGCTTGTGTGACACAATGAAAGAACAAAAAGTTTCCCCATTCCAAATCCAAGGTATCACACCGCTTTGCATTTTGTTTGGCTTTTTACCTTTATGTCTCTTCTTATCTTGCAGCCCAATATTTATTCTTATTTGTGAGTGCATGTGATTTACAACTCAGCCGTGTTCAGGAGTGAGCATTTGTTTAAGCATTGATTATTTTATTGACAGAAGTTTGAAGACTGGAAACAGAAGCACAGAGCTGTTACCTGACTTGGTCAAAAATAAAATTGGGATGGAATACAGGCCTTTTGGTGCTGCAGTTATAAAACTTTTAGGTTTTATATGACTACATAAAACAGCTCCGTGAGTAGGCCAAATGATCCCACGTGTCTGCAAAAAAGCTTCAAGACCACACTGGGTAAAACTTCTTCATTCACTAAAGTCAGTTGTTGTCCTGACAGAGGGGGAAAAAAAAAAAAAATCAAGTTTCACTTTGCATGTATTCCTTGTCAGCACTAAACATTTTTCTAGGTAGCAAGCATAATATAGGAGAGTTTAAATGCTTTCTTTGAAAGTAGAAAAATATATCTTTTAAGCAGTCAAGCGTTAACTGTGAGAATTAAAAATATCTGTTCCATATGTTCAAGTCCCAAGTAAAGTAATATTAAGTATGTAGAAGAAAGTTCAGGTAGGAAGAGCAAATGATTAAAATAAAAGTCCCTTGGGTCAAAATGCAAGCGCAGTGGACATAGATAAAATACCAGGGAAAGGAGATGAAATACAAACAGGATGTGCTGTGGTGTCCAAATGAGACACATTACTAAAAAAAGTATTGCATCATTAACCACTCCATCAACTGCCTCTGCCGGAACTGCTGGACTTTGTGTTGCCCACACCTTGGAGAATATGAGAATCTCAGATCACTCCCTGATGTGTTTGCTAGTCTCACTTTAATACTTCGAGTCTGATCATGAATTTTTCTCTCTCCTCTGTTTTGAAGAGTTAAATTAGCAGTCGAAAGATCATTTCAGCCATGTGATGGGGCCCTCAGTGTATGACTGAGTAGTTACTATCTTCTGCATTGATACCCCTGGTCTTCCGTGGGTGTGAGATGTGCTGTCCCCAAGCTGTGTTGAAAAATCCATCCATTATAAAAAATATTAAAGTGTCACGTTTTACAAAGGAAGATATCTTGATTTCTCAAATCAGAAAAATTTAATGACTTTAAAAAAATATATATTGTTTCAAAAACTATGTTTAAAATGTATATTCAGATCTAACAAACTTTATTCAGTTTCTAAAATCACTGTGTTTAGAGGTTGCCATAAAATCAACTCAGTTTGTCTATCCAACAGCCGAGCTCATTCCACGCAAAGTTTCAGACAAAATTTTTAGCAACTGAAAGAGTTAAAGGAAAAATACCTTTTATTCCCACGTTGTGAAATATACAAAGCAAATGTGGGCTATTTTACTTCGTGTGCTTTGGGTTTGGTCATATCCACTCTTTCATTTCCACATCAGTGAAGTTGTTTGCTTTCACACACGCACGGAAAAAAAAAAAAAAAAAAAAAAAAAAAAAGCCACCAACAAGAATGAGGAAAACACGATACTCTTGATTGCAATCCCACAGAAACTTGAGAAAGGACTTGGGGACGTGTCCCCTCAGCCTGTTTGTTTTTAATTGACCCGATTTCAAGTTGACAGTGGCCCTTTTAGCAGCGCACAGAACAAAACCAGCACCACGTGGCCAGCAGGGTCTATTTTAAAGCGGTGCTCTCTCACGTTCCCTGCTGAGGATTGCACCATATGAGCCATCAGTAACGCCAAGCCAAAGGCCAAGCATCAATAAAGCTCTTGCTGGGATCAAGAATATGTAAACAATGGAGCAGCCACTTCTAGGAGTGGTTACAGCAGAGGCAAAGCTGAAGTTAGGTGGAATCCAGTTATTTTTTTCTCTGAAATTTTACAAAATACGATATTTTCTTTGGACGCCGTTGCTGGCAGTAAATATTTTAGAGCAGGCTGCATTCTGCACATACTTCATGGTAGAGACTACTTGTCTAGGTCCAAAGCCTGTGAAAGTCAGTGGGAACAGTTCTGCTCAATTCACTGGTTGCTGAATTAGGTTTATTGCTAATAAGTTGTATTCAGATATCACAGCAATGAGAACTGGAATATTTCCATACAGTGTCCTCTTCCATTACACACACTCATAAAAATACACTTTTATTTAGTGCACTTGAACACAACAGGACTAACCTTCTCTCCAGTGATGTATGTACCTGGAGTTAAATATTCCCACAGTGGAAGTCCACTGAGAACAGTTATTTCAGAGGGAGAAGACCTACAGAATTTCACAGGCATTGCTGCTTTACTTGGTCCTTCCTACCTTCCTGCTATAGGATGGATTAAGGTTTCAGCAGGAAGGATTTATTTTTGTATACCTTGAATAGTTTCCCTAAATCCTGCTAGCTTGTTTTGGAGGGTGGATTCCTCCATAATTCATGCACCTACAAGACTTAACTGGACAAGCTAAAGAAATAATATCAACCCCCTTGCCAAGGACATTGCTTCTCTGACCTTAACCAACTCTTTGTTGCCATCTGTCCCCGTACATGACTCATCCCACTCTGCCACATTACCATTGACAAGGACACATAAAGCCACAAAAGGAGTTGATGGGCATTCACTGCAGAGCATTAGCTACCTTGCTCCATGCTCCTGAGATCGGACTGTGCCTTTTGACAGCTCTCCAAGCACATTTCCCCATTTCTAGAATGAAACTGAACCTTTGCACTTTATTATTATTATTATTATTATTGTTCTCTTTCAGCAAAAAGGTAATTGGGCATGAAAAGTTCAAATCCATTAAATAAAAACTCAATTTAAAATATTTTCCATCCACCAAGCAAGCTCCTATTCATTATGCTGACACTGTACTCCACCTCTGTGCCAAGTGGATCACTCAAAGATGCCCCCCACCACTTCCCTGGCATTTTGTGTGACAAGTAAATCTGCTGTGCACACATTGCTTTATAGGGCATCCCAGCTTTTTTCAAACACAAAGCAGCATTTTTTACAGCACCTTTAAATTTCCAAGTCGAATTTTGCAACTGTCAAGGTAATTTGAAGTAAACTATTTGTCCTGAGTCTCTCCTCTGCATATTGTGGCAGACAGACACCGCTTCTGAGTTTTATTTCTGCTTCTTTACTCAATTCAACTTTCTGAACAGCCTCAGTCCCATTCCGTTTACTCCACTGCTAAATACAAATTTTAAAATGCGTTTACCTTTCAAAAACAATAGCAGGCAATTAAAATAAAAATTGCATCGTCCTCTAGGAACCTCAGTAGAAGAATTCAGATGTTGCAGTTACCTGGTGCCTTGCTAATTTAGAAAAGCAAAACAATACAAAACATTCTAATGTTTCAGCCACAGGTTACATATTCTGTTTTCACAAAGGTCACTTTTTCCATAAAGTCTTTTTAGTACAAGTTTACTCTACAGAGACTCTCCTTTTTCTTCATATCTATTACAAATGCCTTCTTTAAGTTTAGCAAAATATTTTCCTCTTACAACTTAATCTGCCAGAGATGCAGAGCACATCTACTTTATCCTTCACAGGTCCAGGCCTGAAATCTAATAAAAAAAAGCCAAAGAGGGACATCTAGTGGTACCGTGCACAAAACTATGAGGAGAGGGAGGAGGAAAAACCTACAGCCATGTCCATGGATCCGAGGTAACTGCTGGTTTCTCATTGGTGGCAAGGAAAGGCTGAAGGGAAGACTGAAATAACAGAAAGGAAAAATCCAGCTATTTCATTCTTTTCTAACACATTGCCACTTACAGTGGGAATAACTGTGAGTCTAATTTGCTTGAAGAACGTTGGATTCCTCTAAATTAACTGACTCTAAACGGGAGTGACATAATCAAACAGTGCTGGCGCTGAACGCCAGATTCAAAAAAGGAAACCGTACCCTGGTTTTCACGTGCAAAACAATCCCCAGGAAAACCAAGAGGACCTGCAGAACTAATTTCATTTACCTTGAAAGTAGGTTCCTCAAACTCCACCCAAGGGCTGAGCATCAAAATAAATTTCAGTCTGGCAAAACTTCTGAACGCTCACCCAACGAGCAAATGATAAAATTTAGTGTTTATCACTTATGTTAGCAGTTAATATGTCATGATCACCACGAGGTACTGATGCAAAATTAGTGGAATAAGCCATCTGTCAGCTAACGAGGCAGAGCAGCAGCACTGGAACCCTCTCCCAGCTGAGGACAAGGAGAGATCAACAGCAAACTCCAAACTGCTAGAGAGACAACAAAAGCTCATGAGCTGCATGGTCCCAACTAACTTTAGTACCAGAGCATTCACAACAAACTGATTCTTGTGAAAACACCCCTTCAAGGGCACAGAAGGAACTCTCACATGACGAGTTTGGGCGTTGCCAGCCCTGCTCTCTGAGAAATGCAGCCTGTAAGATGGACCACATCTGGTTTGATGTGAAAATCCCACAGTAAACAGCTTTCCACTGTATGCTTGCCAGTATTAAATAAATGAGGCAGCCATGCAGGCTCTTTAAGGGAAATTGAGGTTTTAATGTCACTTTCTATCAGAAGAGGAAGCAGATTAAGTTCTACCTTTATAGCAATTATTTAGGTCTCCTAAATACTTGGAGATTAGGAATTTTAAACCAACCTTGAGCAATTCCTGTGGCAATTCCACATGTTTAATCCCTGCAGCTCCTACAGTGAGGGTTAAAGAGATGAAGCTCAGAAATTCTTCCAAGAAATGGGGGACAACCTCCAGAGCTGAGGTCTTTCTGCCCAGCTCCCAAGCTCACCCTTCTGAAGGTCCTTTCTGGTTTCCATGAAAGCATTGTAGTGAACAGGAATCCTCTCCCTGTTGCAGGTGTGATTTCATTTTGAGGGGGCAGTTTTACAGTCACAGGATGGCAAGCGCCATCTCCCGCTGCAGTGGTCTGTGTACCACAGGAGCCTTAAGGCAACTGATTGAACAGATTTAGCTACACAGCCCATGGGTCTTCTCCATCCTGATTTGAGGTATTTATAATCCTCTTAGCAGATATTAAATGACTGGATACGCAAAGAAAAACATTCTTAAAAATGAACCTGCTTTAAAGAGATAGTAAAGCAATTTTACGAAGCAGAAAGGTACCTGCCTCTCTTACCGCACCTCATCTACCATTCTTCATCCAGTTTGCTCCTTGATGCTGTTCTAAGATATCACTTCCTTCCTTTCAGTTCTCTCTTTTCTTTTTTCTCCTCATTTCTTCTACAGGACTGACAATACCTTCTGAATTTATTTCCCCTCACTGGACAAGAAATACCCATGAGACAAACAGTCTTCCTCTTGTCTGTTGGGGTTTTTTAGGGGTTGTTTTTTTGGGGTATTTTTTTGGTTTGTTTTTTGCAGTAAAAAGACAGGTTCCTTAGAACTTCCTCTTCTTAAGCTCTCTCCAAGGTCTCCCATGTATGACAACAAAAAATAAAAGAATGATGCTATCAGTGGCAATGCACACCAGGGCCTACCACCAAAGAACAGGGTGTAAAAGAATTCAGTTGTGGAGATTATATGGTCTCTGCTAAACTGGAGCAGAGTGCTTTGTAGGAGGAAAATTCCTGATTAAAATATTTCATATTCCACCTTGCATTGCAACAATGAAATAAGAACTGCCTCAATTAAAAATAATAATAATAATAATAATAAAAATAAACAAAGCCAACAAAACCAAACCATGGTGTGTTCAAAGCCTAAGTTTAGGGCGTATACACGGGAGAGAACCAATGTCACAGAAAAGAGTGAATCAATGCTGCTTTCCAAAGTCTCTGAATGAGGAGCACACACCTTTCTGGAAGTCATGCTGTGCCTGAATTAACCCCAGCAGAAGGGCAGCCATTCCATGGCATCTTTTCCACTAGAGGTCAGGCTGAAGGAGCTAATGATCTATTTTAGCCTTCAGAATCCATGAGTGGGAGTCACTAATCAAGATTTGGAAGCCGGAATATCACTTAAAGTGAATCACAAAGAGGTATTAGATTTCTAAGTGTCCAACAGCCAGAGATATTTAATCATGAGAGTATTTTAACACATGTCAATACCCCCTTTCAGAGAGCACTTGGTGCCATCTCAGTTGGCAGAACAACATTTGGAAAAAGAGAAAAGTTCTTCTTAATCTTCAGCCTTGAAATGAAAACTCCATTAGCTCGAATAATGACAGACAACACTTTAAAAACGGTATTCTAAAAGTTCTGCTTTTTATTTTTTGCTCTTAGAAAAGACATACATTACAAGCATTTCCCATGAAAAATCTAGATTGTATTTGTTTCTGTAAATAACTAGGATTAGACACAGCTAAGCAATAATCAGCTTCAGGTAAACAGAATTTTTCCAAACCCCAAAGTGGTTTGAGTTAAGAGCCCAGGTTTTTCTTCTGTATTTTGATGACAAGCAATTCTCTCACTTACAGAAACATTGACCCAGCTTCTTGAAATAAATACCTCGAAGGCGGTGAAGCTCAGACATGCACTTGTTTCTGGAAATTCCAGGAAATGTTTAATGTATCATTTATAGTTTTAAGCACTTTCTTCGTTGTGACAGGACAAAAAGTCATGATCAAACGGCAAGTCCTAGCTCAGAGCTCATCACCAGTCATCATCTCTCGCAACAACTCAGTGCCTTCAGTGTCTGCAAGCCAGGAAAACCAGCACCGAGTAATTTTGCCCCAGGGCTTGTGAGCAGTTACCAAACAAAAACTTAACGGAGGAATTGCTCAGATTTACACTTCTGAAAACAAAGCAGCCCAGGAAATTGCCTCAGAGATGAAGTCAGCTAACCAGGTTATGTCAGCTGGCTTTTTGAGGTGCTTCATGGTCAACTGTTAGAGCCACTTCAAAGATACACAACGTTCCCGGGAGAAGAGCACAAAATGCCAGGAATCATGAGCAGAGAGAAGAAACCCTGGCGTTTCTCCAGTTGCACAAGACTGGTGGTGGGGATAAGGGGCATAATAACCAGCAAGGAAGCCCAGAAGCTGATGGTTTGACCTATCTTTACATGGCTCCCATGGGGAAGCCCTTTCTGTACTTTCACCAGGTCAAAGGGAGCACACCGGCTGATAACAGTCAAGTGTTATCTTCAGTTACAGGTTACTTTATTTAATGATTTTGCAAGAGAACCTGTTACCAGCAGTCTGAAATCCACGTGCATGTTTTAAAAGGTGAGAATTCAGCTTAGCTGAGTAATAAATTCAACTAACACAGTCTTTGTCCTTTGCTAGCTCTCCTGAAATACACTAACCTTTCGAAATCTACAGCTGTACAACAGGCACAGCGCACCTCCACAGGGCAGGGACCAGAGAAATGCAAGAGCTGTGTGACGAGGACCACTCCAACACAGTTTATGTGGAGCTGGCAGTCGGCATTTGATGGAATCTGGTAAGGCACATTTCCCAGATTGAGCACGTACCCCGCCCAGAGGCACAGATGGTATTTGTGGGAGCAAAGGAAAATAAAATATAGGTTTAAAATAAATGCAAGAGAAACACAGAATAATATTGAATCACTCTAGGTATTTCTAAGGGTTTCCATTTCTCTTTTCTACTTCTCAGCACACAGTAAGAAGTATGTATGTTCTGGGCTTTGAAACCACTGAGCAAATGGAACGGATTTAAAACCAGTTTTGTTTCAAATATATGATCACAGAATTAAAGTCTCCAGGAATGAGATTTCTGTGCGGAAGCTTGATGCAAAAGGAGCTGAAAATGCTGCTCCTGCATGTGCCTCGCGTTGACAACCAGGCTTGTCTGAAGAGCCTTTTCCATGCTAAAGGAGAGGAATCATTCTCCCTGAATTTCAAATGGGGCCCTCTGCACGGTGGCTACATTCGCTCTGTTTTAAATGGATGGAAAGACACACAGCTGGGGGGAAGGGGCAAGCTACAAAGTGGTGAGGAAACAGAGTTTTAGATGCTGTTATGATATAAGGAAGCCAGAGTAGGCACAGACTGATGAGAGCTGGCAGTGACAATGGTTTGGGACACAGTTCCAGGCTGCAGCCTTGCTCCTCCACCCTCCATCGCTGGCCCTGCTCAAACTGAAGAGCTGGTGGTCCTTGCTATGATACCATCCAAGGCAGCTGCTCTCTAGGTCCCATAAAACCTAGCAGAGGAAGAAGGAACGGGAGGAGAACAGCACAGGTTGGAAGTTGTGGAGAAAGGTGTGAGAAGAAACACAAAACCCCATGTTTCCAGTTGGAGCCTCTGCTAACCCAGAAGTGCTGATGTGTGCTTACTCTGCCATGTCAGGATGAAGTTCTCCAGTGTTCAACTTTTAATCATCATCTCCTCTCATCCTCCTTCTAGAGGATCCAGCTCTTTGTTGTTTCACTCATTAGCTAGATTTAACTTTTGGTAAATCAATGTTAACTCCTTGATTCCAAGTTCCATCCTCTCTTCTATAGTAGACATGACTTAAAACACTACACTTAAATTGCAATAAAAATCCTCTTTCTTTGGATTAAACCAGTCTCTCTGAGCTCTTCCCTATTCATCCTGCCACCCTTCTGAGTTGCAGCCTAACACAGCACTGCACCATCTCCCACCTCACAACTCAGTGGGTAGGTAGGAAAGCCCTCCAGTCCCATTTCTCGCATTGCTACAACTACTGCTCCCATGCAAAAAAGCAAAACAAAATCTTTGACACGTGGAAGCAGCAGTGAGAACTCTCCATCTCTCGGGGCCATCCCTTTGGGGCACAGCTTCTGGGGTAGGAAAGGGAACCAAAAGCGTTGTGCTCTGACTTCTGCCATTTAAAACTTCTCAATGACCAGCACACTGCATAAAAAGACCTTTCTGGGCTACTTGAAATCTCGTGCTATTATTTAAGCCAGAGCTACTGAAGAACCCCAAAATAACCAACCAAACAAAAAGAAGCTGAAGAAAAGTCTTTAAAGAATGTATTGCAAATTAACACATCATAAAAAGATGTAAGCAAAGAGCAAGATTTCCTATCACAAACATATTTATGACAGTATGACATACTAATTATATATGTACATCTGAATTACTTGATAGCTACATTTGCAAGTGTCACTCATTTTATGCTGAATTTATTCAAAAATGAAAAAAAAAAAAAATCCTCTACAAAGGGTCTACACTTTATCACAAATCCTACGTTTGCAGGAACCCCAACAAAATAACTACTCCAAATTTTTACCAGTGCCTCCAAAACAGAATTTAGCACAAACACTTTCTTTCTTTTTAATCTATTCAACTGAAAGAAATGGAGCTGCAACGGTTTAGGGTTTTTAAATCCCAAAGTGGATTATACAAACATTTTCATCAAAGATTTTTTTTTTTTTTTTTTTTTTTTTACAACAAGACTAGCATTACTGGTTCTATCTTATTATTAAGGTAAGCTTTCTTCAAAGAACTGTATGATTGGAATCTCTTCCTGATACATAGTGACATGCTATTTGCTGGCTGCAGTGAGAAGAGTCAAAATGAAAACAAAAATACAAACAGGTTTGCCTTTTTTTTTTTTTTTTTTTTTTTTTTTTTAATCTTGTCTTTATTGATTTAAACTTCAGAGCTACAGCCAAAAATAGTGCATCTGTAGAAAATTATCAAACACTCTATCAATACAGCATCATGGCATGTTTAGAATTGCAAGCACTCGACAAATCGCAAAGGGAACATCCAATCTAGTATTTGGCAGTGCAACCCACGAAGAGGGAATACAGGGAGAAGGATTCTTTTTCCTCCAAAAAAGAAACACTTCTGAACTGGAATAAAAAGCTTTTGTTAAAAAAAAAAAAAAAAAAAAAAAAAAAAAGAATCCCAGCTACCACGGAATACTGAAGACATCACCGTACAGCGCCGGGAAGTTTGTGTGGAATGTCAGAGGGGACGGGGAAGCCACAGCTCTGCTACAGGAGCCACGCTGTCTTCAGGACATTGTAGGCCATGGAGAAGGTCACTGCATAGCCAACTGCCCAGGACAAACCCCTGCCAGGCTGGGGAAGGGGGATCAAGTAGGCAAAAGTGTGAAGGATCCTAGCCCCTGTGAAGATCCTGAAGTGCAGCAGGGCCGTGGACAGCTCTGGGCCGCTCAGGGCGTACAGCAGACCAATGCCAACAAATGGGACAATATTTTCCAGGTCATTCAGGTGGCCCCTGGAGAAAGAAGAAAAGTTATTTTAAAGTGTTATGTTTTGTTGAATAAACCACTTTAAGCCTCGTTATTTTTCAGCGTTTTCAGAGCAGGCTACTATTCAGCAACTCTTGGCTTCTTCTGCAGAGGTGGACTTAATTCAGCTGCTGAAACGATTTTGGCATGTTCACCTGACATCACTCTGGTCTCTCCTGCTGCACCCCACGTTTTTGAGCTTCTGATCTTCTGTATGAAAGGTATTAGTTTTTCCCCAGGACCTTGGCAAATATTAAGGACTTACATGAGATGTCTGAGTACACCTGGGTGTGCAAGAATGAAAAGTCAGGGAAGAAGAGAGGTCTCTTCAATTAACATCAATCAGCTGGAGGACTGTGACTGAAACTATTACCGTTCATGGCCCAGATGGTCTAATTCTAATCCCATAAATCCAGTTTGTGGTGTCCATAGAGAAAATAGGAAATATCCTACACAGGAACCATTCCATCAAATGTTCATGAAGTTCCATCATCTTGAAGAAGGTTATTTTTGAACACCTAACAGGTGTGACAGTTACGCTTTTCGTTCATTTTCTTCACTTTGAGTACTAAAATAGCTGAAAAAAATGTTTGAAATTTTGAAACCACAATATAATTTGCTAAAAATGTGTTGAGACTGAACTCCGTATCTTCAAGTGTTCTATCACACCCCTTCGTAAATGTTCCCATCTCCCTTCACCTCTTTAGATAAATTATACTTCCAGCCCAATTTACTGATTGAAACAATGTGTAAACCTTACTAATGATGTCAAATTTCAGAGCCAACTGGAATCAGGTCATGGCACTGTCTTGCAGCTGCTTTTGGAATATATTTATCATTACAAGGAAACATATCCCTTCAGAATTTTATTCTCATTCCCCATAAAAGTACTCTGAAGAAACTGATCTTTTCTCTTGAAAAAAAAAAACAAATCCTTTTCCCCCATAAACTGAACACATTCCAATCACTTTTACAAAAGAGAAGCCACACTAAAATTGTGTGGCATTATCTGTTGCCATGAAGCTTGCAGAAGAAAATATAGAAAACTTCCACTAAGAACCACAGTTGGGAGGAAAATATGGATGCTGCAACACCAACACAGTAACTAGAACCAAGCTGACTTACTAGGTCTGGGGATGTCTGAAAAACCCCACAAAACAGCAAAACAGGGTTTGGTAATACAGTGCTTTAAAAATCTATTCTGTGAAAATGACTGAGGTGGTTGTCATTCCTCTACCACAACAATTTGGGTTAAATGGGTCGTAAAGTTAGTCTCAACTTAGCTGGCCTCTTACAATTTACAAGAGAAAGGAATTCCCCTCACCATAAAAGTTTCCACTTCTACGTAACACCCATGAAATTAAGCAACAACTCCCTGAACTACTCAAGGGCAGAAAAGGAAGGAGCAGAACATCTTTACAGCCCACTTCGATTAGGCCCTTTTGAGATTTTAATCCTTAGGAGGCATACAGAAACATACTTTGTGAAACAACAGCCATTATTTGTAAGGATGTAGTGTTATTAAATCAGCACTGGTATATATTTTCAAGATCATCCCTAACGAAGGTTTAAATGAGAAGAGTTCATTGACATTCAAGTTTTTGATATAAAAATAAACTTAGCTTCATCAAAGAAAAATCCTAAGGAAAACATTCCATTTAAGCTCTTTGTTAGCACAGGTGTATCAAACAGCATCCTGAGATTTCTGATTCTGGAAACAGAAAATATTGCCACGAGCTACATCAGCTTACGGTGTTCTCACTACTTTGCCCATGCAGGCAGGACATTACCTAAGAGTTAGCTTTTATAACCAGGCAGTGCCTTACTGTTTTTAGAACGTACACTGACCATTTGAATCTCGAATGGTCTGTCCACTTAAACTCATTAATATATTAGATTGCTACATAAAGCACCATAAAACACACGCAGTCTTGACAGAACAGGATGAAATTAACTCCTGGATTTAATACTATTCTGTTGTGTAAGTAACTTTTAAAAGTTGCTGTGTATTACCTGCGTACACGTTCAACATCTGGATCTGTCCTCAGGAATTTCTTAGCACTCTCCCCTTTTCCAAATGATGCTACATCTTCTGGGTTGACAAATGCCTGTTTCAAACACAAGGACACAAGCGACATTAGCAGCCAAAATGTCTTATCCAGTCAAGGCAGCTTGCTCCAAAGGTCACTCTTTTTACCAATGCCTCAATAACCTCACTTAACTTACCTGAAGTTAAAAGCACAGGGAAAAACACAGCGTTCATTGCACTGCTGCTTTCTTGAGCCCAGCCTGTACAGACATAGCTTGTGGGCTGACAAATTAATGCAATGTGATTTATGCATTTAGATAAAGCCTTCCTGTGAGATGGAAAAGCCTGCAATGAAGCCAAAAGGCTGACAGAACACAGGCACCTACAAGGTAAAAGGGCTCAGGTCTCTTTTTCACCATTCCTGACAAATTATCTGAAAGTGCTTTTGGACCCCTTCCTTCTACAGGAAGTCTCATAATTATCTTGCAATTAGGTTAAAAATATCATCCAATTGAGATCAGCAGAGCGCCAAACTCAGAATCCCTCCAGAACAGGGAGAAAGAAGAAAATGAACAGCAGCAGCATTTGGAAGCTGAAAAGACATAGCTGTGATGTCTCTGCATTTCAGTACAAATGTCAGTCTGCTCTCCCAGCCAGTATTTCCAAATGATTACCTTCCTTGTGATCCTGAAGTATGCTGTTACCAGACTCATTAGCATCATTTTCAGAAGAACAATGGCTGTGTAAGTAGCGTAAGCCCGGAAGACTTCATTGTCAATTAACTGCGTCGATTTGGCCATTTCTCCCCTTCTCACCGACAGCCTCTAAAAAACATTAAAGTTAGTTAAAGTTAACATCATTGCAATCCAAAGTTCTAACAACAACACTGTTTCACCAGCCTTGTTTTTTAGCATCACTGCAATGACGGCATGATTTTGCCACCTTGGAAAGTTTCTTTTCAAACAATTTCCCCCCCCCATTCTTATTTTTTCCACAATAGTATAACATAATACCTTAAGATGGTAAATTATAATATTTTGCTTCCATTGTAAGTGCTTATTAAACTGTCAAAGCACAAACTACCAAAATATTTAATGCAATTGCAGAAACAACACTTAATCACAGAAATTAGTACTCTTTTGAAATAACACAAGGAGTTAGACCAATTTTAGACCAATTCATTTGAATTAGCAAATTTCCCTAAGCAGTTATCAGGCTAGAAGGAGTGTGTGACAATGCTACGAACACTACAGAATGTAAAGAGGAAAATTAGTATTGCCTACCCTTTTTTGTGTGTAAAATGACACAATTATAATTGCACTTCAGCTTTCAAACTAACCGGTATCTTCCTACCCAGCAGTAACTTGTGATCAAACAGAGTTGAACATGTATTTTTCCCCTTTGAGACCTTGTTCTTAAAAATTGCTTTTAGCATGACTCACAGGCAAAGATTAAGTTGTAATGACAAAAAGGACAGGACTATTTCTGCTTTTAGCATGGGAGGTTTAAACTAATGAAGTCTCTTTCCAATGAGACCGTATCAAACCCACAGTCCTATGGAGGCTGTACCTTTTACCACCACCAGAAAGTTAAGAGGTGCTGAGGAACGAATGCAGGTGAAAAAAAACCAAGCACATTCAATTTTTGTCCCACATAGACTCCAGCTTTTGCCTCACGAAATGCTTCAACCATGCATGCAGTAGGAATCCATACAGCTAGGATGCCTTAGCTAAGTCTGAATAAGTCACTAAGACTGATTTTTTTTTTTTTTGTTACAGCCAACTTACTTCCTGCGATATAATTTTAACAATAGTAATAAAAATGTTAATATTCACTTGATTGCAGTTTTAACAACCTCTCATCTTGCTTTCAGCACAGTCAGCTATTGCCAAACAAGGGGAACTTGATGAGCAAAGAGCAGAAGACTTGCTCTCAAGGCACGTCCTCGGTGAGGAAGTGGGCAGGATGGAGGTACGCAGAGGTTTGCTCAATGAAAACAAACCCAGCCTTGCCTGGACCTGTCTGCTGTGGTGATGGGATCCTGCTCCCTTTTTATCCTTCCTAAAACACTGCTGGGGTCGCTGGGCCTAGCACAGGGTCTGTGGACCACGGGAATTTAATTCAGTATAACTCTCCCTCCTCTCTCATCATAGCACAGCTCCCAAGATAAACAGCGACCGCTTTTCCCAGAAATGGACACTAACTGTTTCTATTCGTTACAACAATCTTGTTTAAAACGATGTAACAGAACTGTCCTGCTACTTTTATCTTTGTCTCACAGCACAAAAAGCACGCAGCGTTTCACACAACAAAAATAAAGTAAATCCACGGCGTCAGAGCATTCTTCCCTAAGCTACGCTGAAAATACATCCAAGAAAGACGCCAGGTCACTGGCATGGGACACTGTTCAGCAGCAGCTTCGGCCGCATTTTTACCACTTTCCCCGGCTGCCCTGTGACCTCTCCGAGCTCCCAGAATGCCCAGGACCCGCCGTCAGAACAAAATGGATGGGAACCGGCAAACTCGCGATTTCAGCACCAGCAGAGCTGCTAAAAACAAACCCCAAACGCGCGAACAGCGCGGGGCTTTAAGGCAGATATGTGCTCATCACTCTTACAAACAGCCTGATATACATGTGTAACAATAACGGAGTGGCTCTGCAAGCCCGCCGCGGGGGCTCGGACCCTCCCGCCGGCCCCGCCACGCGTGTCCCGGCACCGCCGGGGCCACTCGTCTGTGCGTGTTTCAAACGCGATTTCTCCGAGCGCCGTCTCCCCGCAGGCTCCGCTCCCAATCCAGCTGCTGATTCCCGGCCCGGCCCCGCGGGCGGTGCCGCCGCCGCTCCGGGTCCCCCCCCTCCCCGCGCCCCCTCACACGGAGCTCCCCGCTCCCGCACCCGCGGCGGCTTCGGCTCCCGGGCCCCGCCGCCCCCTCGCAGCGCCCGCACCTCGGCCGTGCCCACGGCGATCCGAAGCCCGCCGCTCCCCCGCCGGCACTGCGCCTAGGCCCGGCCCGGCCCCGCCTCGCCCCGCCGGCCGCGGAGGCGGGTCCCGCCCGGGCCGCCCTCACGGAGCGCCGCGGGCTCGGGGCGGACACGCGGGAGCGGCGGGGCAGGCCCGGAGCCCCTCAAAGCAGGCGGAACGAGGAGGAGAACGAGTGAAAACCAGCGAGAAAAAAGCCCTGCTGTCTGAACGCCCTCGGGCAGGGGGAAACCAAAGGCTGTGGCCCAGACAGGCGCTCGTAGTGATAACCAAGGGCAGCGGTGGTGCAAATTCCCAAGAGGGCTCGAAGCTTACCTGAAAGACTCAGTATTTCGTCCCCTCCCTTGTTTTGTGGGCCTTAACTTGGAAGACTCCGTATTTCCTCCCCTTCCTTGTTTTGTGGGCCTTAACTTTTACCAAGGGGCAAGAAAATTGAACGTGCTTGTATTGCCGAGCCGTCAGCGCCGTTCCAATAGATAAGCATCATGCAAAGTGAAACAGAAAATTAAGGAACGCCGCAACCGGCCACAGGCTTCTCCTACCAGCGTGCTACAAAGTGATGAAAGGGGGGAGCCTGGTGTCCGAGCTTCCCGGGGGCTTTTCAGGGAGAATTACGCTATTCCCGCAGCACTCCTTATCATCATGCTTGTGACTAAGCAGCTCATGATAAACAAGACAGAAAAAGATAGAAATAAATGTACTCAGATGCCCAGCAAAGGTTTCAAAACTAGTCCTGAAGAAGTGTGCACAGTCAGAAAGGGATGCAGTTTTTAAAGCTTCATCCTTATGGAAAAATCTCTACTCTTGGGTAGATATATTCAGCGTTCACTGATGTTACTTCTGTGCTTCGTGTCGTCTCCTGTCATGTCATGTCCAATTCCTGTGTAACTCTTCTTAAAAAGTCATAAAACACAGGAAAACTCATTTGAGCAAGGACTGTAGTATCAGAACCCTTTTGAAATGTTAGTAGGAGTTGGGTTCAGCAACCTTCGTTCTCACTAAGAACACGGCAAATAGTGTTTCTGCTGAAGTCAACAAAAAACTCACTGGGGCATGGGTCCATCCCAGGGAATGGGTTTATTTCAAAAAACATGCAAGAATTTCTGCAGCTCATGTCTCAGTTCAAGGCAGGAATTGTATCTTCGTAGTTTCTTTACCACATCTAACACATATCATAATCACATGGTGTGACTGAAATAAAACTGTAATTATCTTCTATTACCAGCTTTTTGCTTGTTTGACATCCCAATCTTTATCTGCAGTCAGTTTAAAAAGCAGATAAACCTATTAAGTTAACAGTAAAACTAAACACACATTATTATACTTGAGAAGAAAAGCTGGTAATTGATTTACACAAGTTCTCAGAACTACATTCAGAAACAGCCAAAAAAAAAAAAAAAAACAACAAAAAACACCAAAAAAAACACAACAGGGAAAATGTGGTTTTCATTCATTGTAAGATATAAAAAGAAGCATAAATGTATGTAGGAATTCTACTGTTTCCATGCTTTACTTTGGATTTTACATTCCAGTTTTTCAGATTCTGGAAATTTAGATGGATTTATGTGACTTTAAAAAAACCACTTCTGAAACTGGGAAAGCTGCTATATACCCATTCTTTGAATTTTGAGACAAACACCTGGTTAATTTTTTTCCTATCCTGTTTGAATACCCCTGATTCTGAGAAAGAAGTTGAGGAGGAAGGGAGAAGGACAGGAAGGGATAAAAAAGAGGAAAGAAGGGGAAAAGAGAAAGAAATTTGTTTTTTAAAATAAAGCAAGGTAGGGAAGGCAACAGAAGATAATAAAAAGGAGAAAAAATAAAGATCAAAGAAAAGAGAGAATAAAAAATAAAAAATATTAGAAAAGGAAATAAAATCAGGGGAGGGAAGAAAAGAAAAGAAAGAAAAAAAAAAAAAAAAAAGGAAACTCCAAAGGAGAAATTAAAAGGAAGACTGAAATAAAGGGGGAAAAAGGAAAGAAATGAGAGAAGCCAAGACTTGCAGATCCTGAACCACTTAAAAGGTTCAGGTTCTTAGAGGGGAGACTCTTCGAGGGCAGAGAATATGAAGAGCGCCAAAGTGGGGGCCGTAATCTGTAAAGCACAAGTGAACTTGTGCCCAAGGTCTGTTTTCTTCTCTGCAGCACAAAGTGCCTGTAGAACATTTGGAAACTGCTGTGATCCGAGTGAGGTTGGATACATAACCGTGGTGATAGTTGCTCCTGAGGGGCCCATTCCCACGGTTCTTACTCATGTGAATTGTCCCTTGGATGCTAATGGGATTGCTCTTGTAAATCAGAGGTGCCATATCAGCCCAGAGCCCAGGGTTATACTCATCATGAAGGGCTTGATCTTGCAAACCTCATTCATGTGAGCAACCCGTTTTCATGACAATTTTCCCATCGACTTGAAGAACTATCCGTGTAGTCAGAGACAGTAGAATCGGGACATGAGTTTAGGGTCAGCATAAAAGTTGGAATAAAAGAGTTTTTCATTTAACCTCCAGCAAGGAATGGATACTCCCCAAGAAGCCCAGATAAGTGCAGTCATTCTCTTTTAACTGCAGGGAGGGCAAAAGACAGGCAAGTATTGATCAGACTTGTTCTGTCCTGTCTCCTTCTCTGGCTCCATTTAGTCACCATAATTAGAGTGGTAAAGAAGGTAGCAACTAAGTACATTTTCACCACACCTCAAGCTTTTGTTCATCACCCCCTTGAAAATATAAATCAGGTTTTTTTCTTCAAGTAAAACTGGCAGATTATTTCTGCTTCATGAAATAAACCAGCATTTTACAGAGTAAAACAGATTGTGAACACTAACATTCAATCCATATTTTAACTTAAAATCTGAAATGCTGTTTAAATACCATGAGAAAAGTGTTGCAAAAATGTTTAGTATGACCTACCAGAGTCATTTTTTGTGCTGCTCTATTAAAACCTGCACCTTCTGGTTAGGAAGCACTTTCACTATATCAAACGTTGACACCTCTGTAATTTCGCTGTGATTCACACACTTCCTCTTCTTCATAAGACCTCAAGCTGCTGTCTGGTTTCTCCAGGGAACGGTTTCAAAAACAGCAAGAAGGGATCATTGTTCCTTTGGGAATGCTTCCTGCTGGATATAGCTCAGTGAAGGCTTCTCTACCTTTTGGTAGAGCTTCTAATACGGAAGGAGCAGTGTCCATCCAGTCTTTTATCCATGCCACTGTTTAGAGGACAACGGTCCTCAATATTGGGATTATCCATTTCCACCCATTTCCAGATGCTCACTTGGGAGACAGAAATGGTAAGAAATTATTGAAGTGACCAGTCACAGTAGGTGGTGACCATCAGGCAGCAAGAGAAAAATACACAAACTCCACAAAGCACAGGAGTGGTTACATCTGCTGGTCCTATGCCCAGTTATGCATCATTTATACATTGTGCAGAGACCTCACAAAGCTCATTTACTGGTCATTATCATGTTATCATCTAAAGTTGCTTAAAATCTTCCAGATCAAAAGTCAGGTGCAGAGGAATCATACGAAATAATACAGCACAGGAAAATGATCTGTAATCTGTGCCCTACCGGCTTGATATCTCACTTGAGGAACAGCTCAGAAAAGGATTGGTGGGCTTATAGGAAAACCTTTTTAGTAGATCTCTACATGGACCTTTTTTTCTTTGCCTTGATTCCTTTTTCACTGCATGAGAATGCTGCAACAACCACCTTGCTTCTGAAAATAAGCGCAGCACAGAACCACCTTTGCAGCTGGCAGTAATGCATGAGTGGTGAGGTGAATGTTTAAAGCCCCATGCTGAACTGAAGGGGAAAGCTACTCAGGTTTTGTGATGCTGTTTGAGCTGTGCAATTGTTTTGGTTAGGAAAGCAAGATATTATTACCATCAAAGGACATAATGATGATATATGGCCATAAAACAGATTTTGCAGCCAGAATAGTAACTTTCTTTTAAACTAGGGCAACAAGAGAGTTATTTGCTAAACATTATTACATACAGCTCACAGAAAAAAAATCTGATCCTTTAAAATAACACTGAAGTAGCAGAAGGAGAAAGTATTCACTATGAAAGCAGAATGCTTTTCAAATTTCACTTTTCAGATGGAAATGACAGCGTGTAGAGAGCAAAAGGATTTTTAAGACATTGAGGTTTTGATCATTTATATAAAAGTCCACTGGGTTCTACTTGTTATTGTACTACTTCTCTCCTCCAGAGACACAAGGAAATTATAAAGCTGGAGACCAGACTGGAAGATTTCTTGCCACGGTGACACTCCAACTGCACACAGAAGGCTTGAGTGAGCTGCTGAGAAGACAGAGATGATAAAAAGTGTATAGCAAGAAGTTGCTAATTTATCTCTTCAGACAAGATATTTCTGTAAGTAAACAACAGACAGACCTTGTATGCCTATAGATAAACTGGTTAAGTTATAAAATTGATTTCTGAAGCTCTCCCTGATCCTACGTTGTACTACTTGTGTAGATGTACCTATTTATGTAAGGCAGTGAAAGAACTTGGCCCTGTGGATTGAAGCAAGCTCATTCTCTCATGAGGTTTCTGTGCTACTTTAGGATGATCTGAACCTTTGGTTTCTGTTAATCTTAACTGGATTCATACCACAGTTGAATGTCAATAGGCTAAATGATCCTGTTGCACTTTATTAGTCATCCAAATTTGGAGTTTCTTAACATTTTATTTGTGTATATATATCACTGATGGGATGTGAACCATGCTTAGCTAATAGAGCAGCTTCTGTCTGGCATTTTCATAATGATTGTGAGAGCTGAAGGCAGGGAAGGAGAGGGGTACTATTGCCCAGATGGTTATTTTTAAGGAGTAACCATCTGAAAGAATTAAATGTTCCATCTAAGCAAAATGTTGATCAGTAGTAATCACTTGTCCTTCCAACAGGCAGGTATCACTGTCTGGTGGACTGTACGTGGGATTCAGTGGAAGTTCTGCATCAGAGGATGTGGGGAGAAGAAACGAGCCCCCCAGATTTTCTATTTTTATCCTGCAGGAAAGGAAGACAGGAGATTTCTGCCTTCAACCATTCAGCTGTGTCCAACTCCCAGACTGAAAGGAGCTGTGTAATGAATGCAAAGTGAGTAGATTTTGCTAAGTTAGAAAAGAGTGCCTGGAGGGTGCTCGTCTGGGAGTTACATTTGTGTGTGAGTTGTTCCTACATAAGGGTTAAGAGGCAGGTAATGCAGTCAGTGTGAGGCAAATGTCACTGTTTTAAAAAATCAATTATCTGCAATCATGGGGCCTGCTCTAACAGTACCTTTGCAGTATGCAGAGCTTCCCCAGGTAGCACAGCTATTTTTATTAGTAATCTCCCCTCCTCCAGCTCTCTGCACAGAGCCAAGTTTAGAGTCAGCAAAATTACTTGGAACCAGCTCATTTTACCCCCAACAGCTCAACCAACCACAATTAAACTGTATTACCATACATTAGGCTTTAAAGGGGTTCCTTTAGTGCAGTTTGTAAAAGGCTTTAAGGAGAGATAGAGGGGCAAAGGGGAAGGCAAACATTCCATGTGTAACAGGTTGAAGTCCTTCTCCATGACTGTCCATTGACTTCAGTTGGCCGGGGGTGAATACAGACAATTCAATATTTAACAATCAGCAGCTTTGCTTGGTCAGCAAGAAAAGAAACAATTTAAGGTCCAGAGCCTTCCCTGTGCTTCTTCTGCCTTCCTGAATCTCCACTCAGTTGCACTAGCTCTCTCCTAACAGGAATTAGACTCCTCAGGGTTGGCTCTTGGATATTTTCTGCTGTGGTGCAAGATTACTCCTCGTGGTTTTATGGGGCAGCTGCAGACTTTAATGGTCACCAGAGACAATTATTCAGATACTGTATTGTGCAGTAAGATTGCTTTTGAACAGCTGCAGAAATACTTAGCAGAAACACACTCCCTAAAGCCCTGGGATGGGAAATAAAAACAAACAAGCCACAGTAGCGAGACAAGAGTCTGCATCTTACTCCAGCTTTTAGCTCGTAGAAAAAAAAGGAGCTGTGTAATTGATTTAAAAGTTAATTGGGACAGGCACCATTTTTCATTTAGTGGTCCTTATAATGCCTACAAATACATACTCAGTCACTACTCAAACACAAATCCTCTTTGGGCAGTGTTGTGACCCAGTGTATGGCTCTTTGCAGGGCAATTCTCGTTAAAAAGATAAAAAGGTGATAAGATAGGGGTGCAATTATTCTCTTCAGCAGTGATGATATTCTTTGGAGCAATCCTGTTTACAAAGAACATCACAAAGATCATACATTCCTCTGGTAAATATGGGCAATTTCCTTTCTCAAAGCCTTGCTATTCTGATGAATACCATGCCTTAACAAAAATGCCATTTATATTTTTTCCCCTCCAAGACGCTGTAACCAGTGTTTCTCTGTTACATTCTGCTGCAACTAATTAATTTCCTTGCCATTGGAATCCTAACTAGTCCTGGTGAAAATCTTTTGGCTGTTACAATGTATCGTGGCTTAGCTTGATGCTCTCTGTTGTTCTAAGTCTCAAAATACAAAGGGATTTTCATCTGCACTGTCAATTTTGGTTGAAGAGTGCTCATAAACACATAAAATTTTATGGAATCTCTCTCTGAACAGGTATCTGGTCATCAAAACCTGCCTCCAGCTCAGGACTCAGGAGGATCTGAAGTACAGCAGGGGAAGAGAAGTACACTTGCTTAGTTTAGACTCTGAGAGGTTCCCTGTTTCTTTTTAATTCAGCTGGGCAACTGCTGCTGGGGGCTCAGTGGGCTCTGCTGACCCATTCCTCTGCTGGATCATAACTGCTTCTCTCTTAAGACACACTCTGAATAAATCCTCACCATTTTGTCCCAGGATGCCATGCAGGCAAAGTCAAGCTGGGACAATGTTTTGTACAAAATACAGCGCATGATATGTTGGGAATTTAGTGGCTGAAAGGCTGCTTGTTCACTTTTTACTCATGTGTGCTTCAGTGAAGTTGCTCTTGATTTATAGGTGGATCAGCAAAATCAGAATCAGACCCTTGCTGCTCATTTCTGTGGGAGCAGGACCGGGCCTCATGTGCTCTTGTGCTCATTATGTATCTCAGCACCAAGTCTCTCAGCTTTGATTCATAGAGTTCTCTTTAATTTGGTACATGCAGCCTTCCAGACTAGATCACATAGCAGCAGGATAACAATCCTCAGGAGAGCATTTCAGTTTGAGAAATTCATGAAGAGGGTGACTTTGCTGCTTACCTTCAATGACACTAGTGGAATAGGAAAGAGAAGAGTGAATGAAATGGAATTGCCAGCCTGTTTCAAAATGTATGTTCTGTTGTACAGCAGATGACAAATAGCGTCCTCAATAACATAATTCTGGGAGCTGTGCAAGTTTTTGTTGGGCTGTTGTTTTTTTCTTCACTATAATCTGTCTTTTCACACTTAGGCCAGGTTTTTCTTACCTGTGTGCGCTGCACACAGGAGCTCTGATATGCTTCCTTGTGCTTTTCTGCAGAGAAGGTATCCACAGGCCTTGCCTGGGATGAAGGCAAGCAGAAGGAGCAGACCTGCTTTTTACCATGCAGCAGGGAGAGACCTTGAATTCACCCCTTTTTCTATTCCCAACTCCAGCACTCCAACAAGGAGTGTTGAATTCAGAGCTGGAGGGAAGTCATCACCATGTGAGATGTTACAGATCTGAGGCAGGTCACTTCCTCCTGGTGCAAAACACGCTGCTTTTCCGAGCTGTGAAAAGCCATGTCTGTGCCTCCTTACATTGGAGGGATGGCAAAGCAGTAACCTTGACTTCTTCCAGCAGGAATGAGCCACTTTCCTACAGGAGAAGGCATTTTACTATATATTTGGGTGTACTGAAGCTGAAGGGAAAATGTGTCCTTGACAGTAGCTCAAGTGAATCATCAATATATGCATATGTATAGAATGAGCTGTACAGCAAGAGAGAACAAGAAAGGGTTCCTAAAAGAAAAGTGAACATCTTCCCATTTTAAGAGCAGCAGGATTTTTCTCCTTTCTGTGGAAGATTGGCTTCCCACCCTGGTAGCTACACTAAGACTATTTGGAATTGAGCTTTTGGGGCTTTTCACCCTATCCTAATTTCCACACATGCCTATTTGCAAAAGGAAGTTGGCCTCCAATGGTAGCATTAACTGCCTTTGTACAAGAAAAATTACTTTCTTGAGAAATGTAGTAAAGGATTTTCATGGTATTACAGGCTGAAGAGAGTTGGAGAAAAGTGCTCAGCCGTATCCTAAGAAAAGATCAAAGTGAAGTTCCCTGACATGCCACCTCCTCCCAGTCCATACCACACTGCCTTGGCAAAAGTCTCCCAGAATATGCAGATCACAACCTGGACTCCTACCTCAGCAATGACGTGAATGATCTACGAGGAGAGGTGAGAGAAGCCTTTTGAAGAGGAAGCTTCGGATGAAGGATGGAAGCCGAGTTCTGTCTTTTCCTTGCGCTGGACCTGACTGTTCCTCCTGGGCAAAACTGCAGGATTTGCCCCTTAACTTTAAAATGTACTTAATTAACTTTTAACAGAGTTAAATGATTATCCTTGGTTTGGAAGTGTAGACTTTTTCCATCCTTTTACCATTTTTTTTCCCGCAGTTAACATTGCACTTCATGATACACTCAGACATTTCATTGCCTTCCCAGCCCAGAGCAGCCAAAACCAAGGGCTGCTCAGCAGCATAAATGAGCCCCTTTAGCTGCCCTGCATAACCTTGCAAGCCAAGGGCACATTCTAGCCCTATATTCTTAGATTTTATACATGTTCACCAGTACATTTCATTCATGTTTTCTTTAAAACTGTCATGAAGCTATCAGTCATTTAATTCTGAAATTTCGGGTGCACCATCTCATTTTTAGCCTCTGAAAAGCCTCTCTGAAGCTGTGCCCCCTCTACTTTTGAAACCAGTTCAGGGACTCCTATCACTCATTCTTGCCTCTCAGTATTCCCTCTACTCTTCCCTTGACAAGGCAGATAAATTGATATTAATGCTACATAAGGGAGGTCAAGGGCACACTAGAGTGTCCTGATTTGCCTGAATGCAGAGTTTCTGCTATTGGCTTTCCAGAGAAGGTGCTGTTAAAATCTGTGGACATTGCATTAATTCCATGAGGAGGAGTGTGCAAGTTTCCTTCCTTCACTAAATTTTATTGAATAAACAAGCCACCTACAAAGTTTCGTATGGTTTTTTTACACTATGTTCAGAAACATCTAAAATATAGCTATCGCTTAATGAGCCATACTGACTTGAATTCAAGGTTTTTGACTACTATTCTTGCAGAAACAAGTGTAGTTTTGTTTCTTCCTCTGCAGTAGACCCAATCCAAGTCCTATGGAACCCAACTGATTTTTTTTTATTATTTTTGGGACATGGCTCACATCCAGCTTAGGTGACACACAAGGATTTCACTCATTCTCAAAGGTTTGAGAAATAACGTCAGTCACAAATAGTGGCACCTCCTTTAAACCTGAATTTTCCTGTTGATGAAGAAGATTAAGAGTAGATGTTAAATGAGTAGGGCCTGTCTGCAGCTCACCTCTCACAAGTGCAGAAAGCAACAGCAATGGCATATGTTTTCTAAGAACTTTACCCTGCAACAGCTGGAGATAACTTATCAGAATAAACACTGATGGGCCAAAGTTTCCAGCTAGTTAGTCCATGCCAACCAGTAAATTTGGCACCTCTGATAAAGCAGTGAACTTGATTTTTTCACTCCTGCACTTCTGTGCAATAGTTTTAACAAAGAATAGTGGGTGGCTCCCTGTGCAAATTCCATAGAGGATCAAAGTTCGTTATGTGGCACTGCAAGGAAGGAAAATAGCATTGTATTGTATTATATTGTATTGTATTGTATTGTACTGTATTGTATTGTAATGTCTTTCTACAGAATGAATGGTTAAACAAGAATTTCTACATTTCTCCAGAATGATGGTTAAAATGTGCTAGCCAAAAGGTTTTCATAATGTTTTGTCAGATTGATTTACGTATTGGGAATATTGGAGGTTTAAGGCTGGTTGGAAAGAAACAAGTTTAATTTCTTTATTTTTTGGTGATATCAATGCTCTAAGTGTAGCATGCTGTATTAAAATAATGTGAGTACTGTTGTTTGTTGTTTTTTTTTTTTTTTTAAACTGGAACAGTACCTACAGGTTCCAGTTTAGAAGTAAGAGAGGGTGACGGGAAGACTCAAAAGTTATAACCTGGTAAAGTCTGATTATGTATTGCATGACCTGGTGATGATTCCTGTTACACTTGTGGAAATACATGAAAGAAACTGCAGAGGGATTTGGATAGAAGGAGCCGAGGAGGAGGAGGAATTATGGAAGCTCCCTGTGTTGGCCTTATGGGGGCTGAGTGAGGTGAACTTTTCCCACAGTGCTTAACTTCTTCCTTGTAACCTGCAGGTGTTGTCTCATGCAGCTCAGCGTTGCTGATGCCTGTGATCACGTTGCAAGTTCTTTGATAGTCAATGTTTTTCCTGAAATCCGAGTCCTTCAGGAAGGTGAATCTCAGAATTTCTCTTGGTAAGCCTTTGTGCTAGCAGGGGAGGAAGGAGTTAAGAAATGTGGCTGAGTACAGCCCTAAAGATCAAACAACACCACACACAATACTGAGAAACAAATTCTTAAGAGAGGGAACATCCATTATAAATATTTTCACTTAAAGACTTTGCTTTTTCTAGACCTGATCAGATTTAAAAAGATTGGTTTACTTCCTGAATCAGTTCCTTTGGTTTTAACTTGGGTCAAAGGTTTGGCAACTGTTTCCCCATATTTTTATTTTAATGAGATGATCCCTGATTTTTATATCATCTATTAAAACAGTATTTAAAACCAGCAAAGTCTGCAAGGCCTACTTTTCTGGCCAGTTCAGAGTGTCCTCACATCACACTGCTCTTAATGAAAATTAATTGTATCATGCCTATAGACCTTGGAGCAGTTTCGCAGATATTAGATTCTTAGACATCTGTGGTGTTTTATTATTGATTAAAGAATGAGAGGAAATCTCATGGTTTAAGACCTTGTAGTGGGATTTATGAATTAGTCCTTTTCCTGTGTGACCCTTGGCAGGTTGTTGAATCTGTCTTTCAGTTTCCCATCCGTGAAGCAGGGAGTAATGATGATTTTCTGCTGCTGCTCTTTGTCCATCTTGCCTGCTTAAATAGTGCACTCTTTGGAACAGGACTTGCTACTGGGTAGTGCAGGGAAATTTCATCCTGAGTTAAGATGTGCAGCTGTAATACAAATAATTAATATCAGCATTAAACAGTCAAAGGTATTACATCCAAGATGCATTTGGCCTGAGGCCCGCATAGTTCTTAAAATGATGGATTTTTAATTGATTATTTGGAATGAGACCTTTCCTCAGACTAGCTAAATCGCTTAAGACCCACGCACGGCAGCTATATTTAGAGGTGAGGAGGTGGCAGAGTAATTCTTAAAGCGCTCTGTTTCTAATAACCCAGGTGAGTGACAGTCTGGGAGCGCTGCCTCTTTTAAAGCAAACTTGACTCACAGCCCCCAGGCTGCAAGCATGTGCAGGGTAGAAATTGTATTGAACTGTCCCTATTCGAGGAGTGAGGAAATGCAGCCAAATTCACAAACATTTAATTTAATAATTTCAGGTTAGTACAACAGAGTAGTCGCACTAATGGCTTAGCATCTCTAACAGCAAAATGCAAAAGGACTGTGTAAAATTGGGGCAAGGTTAAGGTGAGTCTGGAGTAAATAAGGCAGTATCTTCATCCCACAGCACATGTTGATGCTTTCAGAAAGCATTCTGCAGAAATTACGTTTTTGTAAGAATATCTCCAGCGTCCAAATCAAAGACAAAATGGGAATGGCCTTTTTGATGCACTGATATTTAATTTTTGTTGCAGTGGGCACATGCACACACCATTGGCTGCTTCCCAGGCGTTTTTTGTCCCAAGCAATTCCCAGCACCCATGAATGGTGTCTGTGTCCCTCAGGGAGTGCACATGGTGAAATGAAACTGTGCCAGCAGAAACTGCCAGGAGGGTGCACGGGAGGAGTGAGCACCGCCCCACGCCTTTTCACGTCTCTGACCAAAGCTAAAATAAGCTGCAAAACAGGACAAAACTGGTTTCCCAGTGGGAGAAGAATATTCTGGCTTCTTGAGAGATGCTTCATGTCACTTGGGCTCCTGGACACAATGGACCCAGTTAATTCTTATTTTGTGTCCTAAGCTTGTCACTGACCTTGGCACACAGCCACGTTGTGCTGTTTCTTTTTCTGTGAGATTACCCAAGGCAAGCTCTTCTCTGGGAAACTGAGTATTGCCAGGAACTCTCACTGATGCAACAGGTTTTTTTCATCACAAGCTGCAAAGTTAAAAGCACACTTCAGTTTTAAATGCAATAGCAATGCTCATCCAGGCCTTGGAATAGCTGCATCTTTGTTCCAGCAGATTCTCATTAAAGAAGTTAATGGCTACATGGAAAACTAAGCTAGTTCTAACTACTTTTCTTCTAAAGAGAATATCACTAGAAATCAAACATGGTCCTTCTTCCCTCAATCACTGTCTCTTTTTAAATGGTCCCCACGTTTAATTCCCAAGTATTTGAATTTAGTAAGTTTGAAGATAGGTGGATGACATGATGCAGAGGTTTTGCCTCTGAGTTTCCTCACCTCTTTTCTTCCTTTAGAGCAAACACAATATTGGCTTTGTAGTTGCCTCCCAGTTCTGTTTCCTGGGCATTGAACCAGGAGTGAGAGGTGAAAGCAAGGCACAAAATCTGCTTAACAGCCAGTGCACACCCAGCTCTGCTATGTATAGCTCATGACAAAAAAGATAGGTAATCATTACTCGGGGGTTTTGCACCAGACTAGGAATTTCTGCATTTTACATCATCTCCTTCACGTGGACCTGAGGGAACCTGACAGGTCCAAAAAATGAAGACCAGTGCCATGCTGCAAGAATCTGGTAATGAAAGATGTTCAGTGCCCTCCCACCTACCTGAAAACACGCCCTCAACTCTGACCCACTTTGCTGAGTGGTGTCTCATGTATTCCTTCGCCTCTTTAAGATTTGTGTGTGTAAATAACTGAAAAATTTTTATATATACACCTTTCATCATTGTAAAGAGGCTGCCAAGTTCTGAAGCTACCAGGGTGTACTAGATATAAAGTTCATCTGGTTCCTGGGGGTGTTGTACAAGCTAAGATCAACCCAATAAAAATATGGGGAAGACTGAGAACCAGTAACGACTGCAGTGTGCCGTGCTTTGTGTCACATCTCTTAACTGGAAGTATTTTCATGCAAGTTATTGCCAGAGATTCAGATTTTGTTCTACTTTCAGAAGTTCCTTTATTTCCACAACACTACAGTTAACTATTTAGTTGGGGGAACCAAATTAACTACTCTTTGTCTCTGTCACTTTAAGCTGCTCAGTTTATAGTTGCCAAATATCTGAAGCATGAAATTTAATATCTTTTCCTAACATTTGTTCCTCAAAATTAATAATTCTATAGATAATTTTCATTGTCTGCATAAATATCCAGTTCCTTTTTGTACCTTGTCAAGTCCTTGGCTTCCAAGAGAAATTAATCCCAAAGTCCAATTATAAGCTGAGTAAAAAGTATCATTTTCTCAGGGCTGGATTTTATTCTTCCTAATGGCATTGAGCTGAATTTGTCTTCCGATTCTGTGTTATGAGACAGTGAGAAAATAAGCTCCCTATATCTTTGTTACTGATACTTTCAGGATTACCCTTTTTACAAAGGACAGTCTTATTATCCTCATTTAACTAAGAGACAACAATTTCAGGGAGAGATGGAGTGATTAGCGGATGAATCATATTTATGTTTCAGGCTAATATTCTCAGGTTTTTCCTTCCTTGATATTTGCTTCTATCACAACCAACTTCCACGAAAAGCTTTCCATCTGCTTCCTGTGCTGCCCCCTCCACACTTTTCCTGCTGTTGTTAACCCTTTCTCTTCCATGCACTCTGCCCCCAATGGCCAATAGAAACAGTGGAAGGTCCCTCTTGATTGCAAAATGCCTGTAATCAGGTCATGAGGATGTGAGGTGTTAAATTGAGAGTTTTCTTGATTTTTCTTTTCTCTTCTGACTCAGCCTGGGAAGATGTGGCACCATTTCCAGGCTGTTTCAGCCTCTCTGAGAGAGGACTAGGATTTAGTTTTGTTAGTTTACGTAGAAAAATTATAATACATAAGCTGACCTTATCTCCTAAACCCAGGATTCTTTTGGTGTGTGTTTATTTCCTTTAAGATTCTACTTAATGGGTTGTTGCCCTGAGTTTTAAGTTCTGTTTACTACAAGATCTAACTTCATTTCTCTGCCTCCACAATACACGACTTTAATGTTGAAATCATATCCCCTATAAGCCATTAGTTTAATCAGTCCAGCTCTTGAGGAAGCTGATAAATCAACAGTAATCTGAACCCTGGGTTCCCTTCAAGGACCCTGTGTCAATGGGCTTTGGCGTTCATGTCATTCCGTGTAATGAGCTCTGCCCTGGAAGGACAGAGAAAATATGGCTTGATAGCTGATGAATGTTGGAGATTCTTTCTCCTGAGCAGGGCTGTGATCCTCCTGCATTTCAGTAAAATACTTACAAGCTAATTTAGTCACTGTGTTGGTGGTGGTTAGATGTGGATGCTTGACCACTAAAAACTGAACTGGCAAGCTACATGCTCCTTTCTGCTTAAAGTCACTTAAGAGAAGGGGAAGTGATTATCTAGAGTGAGCTGTCAACCTTTATGCCAGCTTTCCTCCTGATATGATTTATAAAACAGCTAAGATAACCTCTGGGGGGGAGCTTTGCAATGGAAATAGCAAGTGATTTTTATTCTAATGAACATAACACTGTCACAAGTTTAAAGTTCAAATCTGAGGTACGAAGGTTTGGGGGAAAAAAAGAGCCCGTAAAATAGCACTGTGACAGCATATGTGTTCCTTTTCTGCACAGGGTATGAAACAGGGGAAATAGGCAATCTTTTTTTTTTTTTTTTTTCTAATGAGATTTAAAGTATTTTTTCAGTATTTATCAGGCAGAAGGTCCTCAATACCAGTCGTCTTTTCGTGGCTGAGTTTTTTGGGTTTTGGGGTTTTTTTTTTTTTTTTTTTGGTTTTTTTTTTTTCCCTTCACAAGCTTCCTGATTAAGATGAGGCATTTTTCTCGTAGCAAGTTGTGCTGTGCCCTTTGGTCCTTCAGCCTTGCAAAATGTCCTGCCACAGCTGGCACTCAGTAAATAACCCTTGGTTGGCAGCTGTGGCCAACAGGCAGAAGGCTGGATGGACTGCAGGAGTTTTAACTGCTGGAGGAGACTTGTCCTGACCAGCATTTAAAAACACTAAACGACAATTTTTTACAGAACCTAGTTCTTCCCAGTCTGTTAAAAAAGAAAAAGAAAAAGGCATCAATTACTGAGTATTTGACAGCTTTCATTATTATCTAGCTTACTTCAGAACTGCTTTAAAAATTAAATCAAACCCCTTCCTAGAAACTGTTACATGCAAAACAAAACAACAGCAACAACTAATTAGAAAGTTTATACATCAGTGGCAGGTTAACCTGCCCCTGAACTTACCCAGCATATTTCTTATGATGAGAGCTGTATGAATGCAATTTAGGCAGTGAACCATAATGTCTGCAGGCATGCTGAGGCTGATAGCTTTTCACTTTCTAGTCAGTACCTTTCTGTCTCAAGGCTAGAGTTCCACTACATCCTTGCTATCAGCCAAAGTAGAAAGAATCAGCTGAGCAAAAATAGAAAGTGAACTAAAACTTTCACAAAGCTCTAAAAACGCTTAAATTCTGTTTATTAGCCTTACTTCCTGAAGACATATCTCACCCTGAAACCTTGTGTTAACAGGAAGCTCTCTTGTACCAGCTTTGGGGCATGGTTGGAAATGAGGTGGTGGTGACTCCTGGGATTCAGAATTTCCATGTTGGCCTTTTCCTCGGTGTCACTAGAGAACACGAAAAGAATTATACTCACACAGTTAAGTCATCAGGGCAAAAAGAAGGGAAGTTTATTTTCTTGACCTCACTTATATAGATTCTGGACAATGACCAGGGATTGGAGGATAAGGTTTCCACCTCTCTGACCCCACTGGTCAGACTAGAAGTCTATCAATTGCCCCTCCTCCAAGGAGGAATGCAAAACCAATAATTTTGTTTATGTTACAATCTGTGAGAAGACTCCACTGCAAAAATGTAAACAATCAGAAGGCTAAAAAAAATAGGGCAGCACCTCGGTGGCCCAGCCATCCCCTGCCAGGTGGGGAAGGGGACAACGGGCATGTGGCAAACTGCTGCTCAGTGGAAACCTGGAACTTCTCAGTGGGACATCGGTGGAATGATTATGACCCGGAAGAAGCAATACTGAATATATCAGAAATTTAAAAAAAAAAAAAAAAAAATAAATCCTTCTGGTGGTTTGGTAAAGTTGGTGTGAGTTGTACAGAAGTAGGAATAGCTGCCACTGCCATGCACTTGCTTGCTCTAGAGTCCTTCTGTGCTGAACTTCCATAACTAGCAGGAATATGAATATGATCCCCTTATTTCTCTTTCTATGTAAGTGCAAGCTGTACACTTACAGAAAGGTACTGAATAGCCTGAAGACACAAGGAGTTAAAAAAAGAGGAAGTACAGCTGAGCTTTCCTATGTATCCCATGCTTCAGTTGTGAAAAACAGAACAGAGACTAAACTGCTTTCAAAAAATGAACAAA
Source organism: Hirundo rustica (assembly GCF_015227805.2). Lineage (NCBI taxonomy): Eukaryota > Metazoa > Chordata > Aves > Passeriformes > Hirundinidae > Hirundo > Hirundo rustica. The sequence continues at coordinate 72,994,164 of NC_053453.1, forward strand.
CAACAAAAAAAGCATTATTGGGCAGTATTTATTTTCTTAAGCTTTGTTTGTTTGAGAAACTAACTTCTGGGATAGATGGTAGATTAAAAAAAAAAATAAAATAACAATCTCCAGGAAACCCCAAAATCCCCTTTGAATTTTTGAAAACGAAGAAAAAAGCAAGGAAAATTAAGAGACCTTTTCATACTCCAGCTGTTCCATCCCAGATGATAGACACTATCACACTATTGGGAAGTTTGTATTTACCTGGGGAAACTGACTGCATGAGGGACCTACCTGACACTCAGGTGACAGTCTGTGGCGAAAAATTCACACTGAGTGTGGACAATGCAGCTCAGTTCTCTTCCCCCCATTAATGTCTCCTGAGATATGGCCAGCACAGGGTTGGGTTAGGGAATACAAAAGCTCAGTATCACAGGTTGTTACAAAAAATCAGGAAATCACTAAGAGTTATTTCTTTCTTTTTCAGCAAAGTTCCAATTTCCAAAGGGAGAATAAAATCAGTAATTTCTGATACATCCAAAGCTTAGTACCACAAAAAACTTTGAAGGCAATAAAAATAAGCAACCTCTCAATCTTCCATTAGCAGGTGTCTGAAGCTTTGCTGAGATTCCTACTGGCACAGAGAGATGCTAAATGTAGTATTTTGCCACCGTCACGGGGTGATTTATCTGTGGAGTATAATTTTTTATGGAGCTGTTATACCTCAAGTGGTAAATAAGGCTTTGTCTGCACTCCAAAATTGTGCCACTTTAAATATACCGCTGTAATTAAAGTGCTACAACCCATTGGCTGTTGTTACAGCCCTGTAAAACATCATTCTGTCATGTACTTGTCCCTGTACAGCAAGGGGAGCAGGGTGATTTTGTACTGTATTGCACACTGAAGCTTTCTATTGATGTTACAGTTACATCTAAAAGGGAAGAGAGGAAAAAAAAAAAAAAAAGGAAACTAAAATGTTATGCTGGGAGAGGTCTTGAGTGTAGATAAAGTCTAAATCAGAAAGACGGTGAGCAGCTTCAGGTACAAACGACGTTTTTCTGGGGCCAGGGATAATGGCAGCACATTACAATCTGCATTAAATACTAATAACAATGACAAGAATGTGGTAAAAACATTTCACCAAGACAGGAAAAACACAAGGTTTGTGGCAGTAGCATCAGCAGCCTTACCAACAAGCACAGAAGGATTTCCTAGCACCCAACTCATGTACAGAATTAAGAGCTTTTTACGTTTTCTATCAGCAGTCACATTGTCATCGTGTTACAAAGTCACTTCTGAGAACTGAAGTCTGGCCTGTGGTAAAAAAATTGCCAAATACCTTGCAATACTTGGAGTATTTGTTTCCTGATTTTGAATAAGCAGTGAAAAGCTGTTCTTGCCAAGGCTTTCCAATAAGGATTGCAGCTGGGTAAAGCTTATTTTAATGTTCTATTTCAAAAAAAATCAGATTCACTTAAATTAATTGCCTTTTTGCAAGGCAGAGCAATTCAGAGAGTATCTGCCTGGAAAATTTCTGTGGGCACTGTGGGTTATTCTCCCAGCAAGACAGATATCAGTATAGTGTTCAGTGTTGTGACAGAAAGGCTTTAAATGGTGTGCCCCATACGTAAAATCCGATTGTCACACCGTTGAATATTTTGAAAAGGCTTCTTTTTTTCCCTCTCCCATGTAAAACTTGTAGTGGCTTTGATTCATCCTTATGTAAGTAGAGTAATTATTTAGGATCTTAGATTTTCCTGTGATTTTATTTAGGATTCTTCATTTTATATACAGCCCCACTGTTAATTTGCAAGGGAAATACAGTTTCTGTGTACCATAACTGACCCATCGCTAGCGCGGCAAATAACATTCCTTGCCTATCTGACAGAAATGTGCCAGACTTAATTAGCAACAGACAATGTTTTCAGAAGTGACTGGTTCGAGACATCCTGTGAAAATTGACGCTCTTCAAGACTATCAGCTTGAGCCTCTGGATACACATTCACACTGAAAATTCACAAATGACTCGAAAAACAGTTGGTGCACTGATAAGACGCATTTTAAACACATTAGTGCATATCACAGCAAATACATTAATGGTTACTTTGACGCACGTATTTTGAAACCTAATTCTTTCCTTTACTCAATGCCAGACTTGAATTCCTACCTACTCTTGGTTGGTGTATTCCATTTTGTCTGGCATAGGAGGCCAAACTCAGCCAGAGGTGAAACACACTGTGGGCCATGAGAAGAGAGAATTTTAAAACTTCAATTTTAAGCTTAGATTTGCTCAGGATTTTACAGCTCCGTCAGGATTTTACAACTCCATGGAAGCATGCTTGTGTGACTGCCAAAATCCTTCACCGTGAAAAATGTGTATTGTGATTTCTTCACCAAACTGGAAGCAGCAGCCACTCATACAGCGCACACAGGTGCTATACAGCTGTTCATGATGGATCTCTTGCTTGCTGACCTGATTTCCACTGGTGTTAACTCAACACAACACTGTAAACTTCTCTGGATGATTAGAAAACATTCCTCTGAAGTATGAGAACAAACATGAGCTACGAGTGCTGTGCTGGAGATTATCTTATAAATGTAACATCTCTGCAGTGGGACAGTATAACTCTGCCATTTTTTTTCTTCTGGCAGCTGCATGGATTTTAACAGTTAGTTGCAATCATATTAAACATCTCCCTGCCATTTTTTTTTAGCTGGAAGCATGATTCTTTTCTCCTGGAAGGAGCCAGACCAATTTGTGTGCTCCATCATCCATAAGTAACTGTAAGAACTGATCTGAATTCAGTGTTTATTTTCAGGTAGCTCAGTGTGGTATTCTGAGAGGCATAAACTCATTGCAAGTCTTCCGTGTCCACGGAATGGGAACTTGAAATTGTGAAAAGACACTGGAACCAAAGATGTCTTCCTCATCCCTTGAAACTCTTGCCAAACTTTCTTTTTTTTTTTTTTTTTTTTTTTTTCTGTTAAGACTTGAGGTCTTCTCTCTGAAATCGATGCCCACTGTTACACATGGAGAAAGGCAAACATTTTAACGACACGGCTGTATCGCTGCTAAACACTGCAGCCCCTGTGGTCTTCTTGTGCATCACTTGGCACAAAGGTTTCTCCTTCACCATTCCAGCTCAGCCAGGGGAGCTGGGCGAGGAAATCAGGGTGTCCTTGTGTTTTTCTTTTCCTTTCAGATCCTAGTGCGATAGCCAAAACTTGGTTTGCGTTCCTCCACCTTCATCTCTCCTGCCGCAAATATAATTATTTGATCGTCTCGCTGAGAGATTTCATATCTAAGATCTTCAAAAAGTCTGTCAAGGAGAAAGCAGTAGGGAGAAAAGCTGAGAAACTCAAATGTAGGTTTAGGTCAATGTGCATTATGAATGTGACAAAACTACTGATGTACAAACACTTATGTATCTAACTGTAAAATGTGAGCACCTGATACCAAATTCATTTCTCTATTATTCCCTTTCTTTCTTTTTGAGTTAAGGCTTTCTTCCTCTAACAGTATCAATTATTTTTCAATAGTGTCTCACATCCCATTCTTTCTCATCTCTTTTTCAGTACCACCCTTTTTCTCTGCTAAATCATCAAAGATATTTTTGTTCTTTTATTGTGGCAGAGTCTGTAAACACGACCTTAGAAAGAGAATTTCTAAGTGCAAGCATTTGGGATGCATTTGCACTAAAAGCTTTGAATTGCTATCTTTGATAAAGCTATTTGGTCTGATTATATTGTTTTGGAATCACACATTCAGGTGCACCTCTCTAAAAAAAAAAAAGAAATTTTTAAAATGTAGTGTATTGCACATCTCAAAATGGAGGAGGATTATTTTTAAACTCAGTGTATTCCATGTAAACAATTGCATTTCTGTCCTGAAATTCACACATCAGCACTTAAACTGAAATTTAAAGTCCAGTGTTTAAAAATCAATAACTCCAAGTTGTAAAGGTGTATCAAATATAAATAAAGGTAATAATTATTCTAGTTCTATTTTTCTTAAATTGCTTCTATGCTTTCAAAACTGCCTGGGCAGATGTTGCAGACACCTCTTGTATGGAATATGACAAATACTCTCTGTGAGCACTGAATGGCAGGTGGAAGAGCCGTTGATGGCTGTAGTGAAATTTTTAAGTGGAAATTGAAAACAGCACTTCCAAATACAAATTCAGATCTCCCAGACTGCAAACTAACTGTGCTTTGGGAAATTCAGTGATGTCTTTAAAGAGCCAAATGAAGTTATGGAAAGGTGTATTCATATAATCAGAGGCCCAGAGGTGCTGCCAGCTATAAAGTTACGTGCTGTGCTGTTATCAGGGTTTGAGGCACGGGAAAACCTCCCCTTCCTTCAGAAACCTCTGCAGCTGAAAGCATCCCAGCACCCACCCACCCATTCCATCAGTGGAAAGGATTGTGCCAGCCTTCTGTCATCTCTTTGGGTCTGAATCAGCCAGGTTTAACAGTAAATGGAGGTGAAAAAGTTAATCTGGTGTATTCCTGTTTAAGCTAATTTTGAAACGGTTCTGCTGTACATCTCCCCAGATTAGGAGTGTAGCTTCAGTTTCGCTCATTTTAGACAAACTGCTGACAATAAAGGACATTGTACATGGAAGGATCACCTCCCTTAACCTGCTGACCATGCTGACACCTTTCATAAAGACCAAAAGAGGGATTAAAAATCAGTTCTAACGAGAAAATATTGGCCATTACAAGAGAAGCACTTTAAATTCTTCCAGTTTCTCCCTCAACCAAGACACTCAAGGCACTGTAGACAGGGTCTGTAGTGACTCAGAGTTTTCTCAGCTTGTGGACATTCAAGTTTGCAGATGAATAAATAAAATTATGTCACACTACTTCCTGTACCAGTTTACGAGGCAGAAATGTGCATGAACAGATAAGGGAAATAAAAAAGGTTTCAAGATGACTGTCTGAAATTTTCTGCCATCAGCTTTTATGGGATCATCTGTGTCTGAAAATTTTATATGGGCAGACAATCTGGGGTTCATGTGACCATTGTCACATCCCATGCAAATTTGTGAGATTCCAGATGTTATTTTGTGAATCAAAACAAAAAACTTGGAGGTAATACTTTTCCCTTTGTAAAAGGATACTCCGCTGCCTCCAGCATTCAGTTTCTACTATTCTTGGGCCAAAACCGTACTTTTCTCAGACAGTGCTTTCTCTCTTCTCTTTGTTGAAGAATTTCTCTTCTGTAGACAAAATTAACTATTCACGGACATGGAGCCTTGCATTTGCCTCTTCCCAAATTCCAGGAGAGCAGCCCTAATCTCTAGGTTACAAAGTCAGTCCCTGTACAGCTCACAAAGCTTTACACAATGTAAAACCCCAGCAGGAAATAATAAAAGACTACCTGGGTGCTGCAGTTCTTGGAAATGTCTTCACTGAGATGGGAGATCTACTGTCAATCTCTGATGAAGATTGCCTTCTAAAAAAGATGCTTTTCCTGACTTCTTTGAAACCAGTTGTGTTGGATCAGGGATGAATTTAGAGCAGAAACTCCACCACACAGGAGTTATATATGTATTTTAGAATACTAACCACAGTCTACTAAATGGACTTGAATATAAATGAACTGTCACTGTGGGAGAATAGTTGAAATCATCTTGGATGTACAGATAATATTGTCTCAACTGTGAACTCTGCTTTAGAATCTCATTTCAGCCTCTACCTAAAAATCTATATGTCAAAAGAAAATATCCTGGGTGCCATCTACAAACTATAACATGACACAAAAAAGCCATCTTTCTATATGATAGAGCTACTTCTAATTTTCCCATTAGACCAAACGACACCATAAAGAATTCTGCCAACAACATGATATAAAACCACACCATGCATCATGAAAAATAATTGCAATTCAATTACTCCTGAATTATAAAACCGTCAGCTAGGTGCAATAAAGACAAAAGCCTTAGAACATATGATAAACTGCTTAGCATAGATAATTATATATGTTTGAACAAAATCCCCAAAATAAAACATGTGAGGTTTGAAGGAACGGGGTAATCATGCCAAAATAATTCTCATTCATAGTAAAAGTTTGAGGATCAGCAATTTTAAAACCATCTCCCTGAAAAAAAAAAAAAAAAAAAAAAAAAAAAAAAAAAAAAAAATTAAATTAGCGCTCATTGAGTGTAAAGTAAATTTCTCACTTAGAGAGGTCATGCCCAGCGACTGGACAACTTTTTTCTTCTATCATCTTGCTTAGGGTCTACTTTGCTCAAATATTTTGTGTTGCTGCACAGCATCACAGAATGGCTGAGGTTGGAAGGAACCTCTGACAATTTTCCACTCCACCCTACCTGCTCAGAGCAGTCACCTGCAGCAGCTTGCTCAGCCCTGTCTCCAGTCAGGTTTTTAATGTCTTCAGGAATGGAGATTCCACTTCCTCCTCTCTGAAGGGCGACCCCTTTCAGTATCTGACAACCTCACAAGTTTTTAGTTATTCCTAAATTGAGTTCCCTTTGTTTCATTGCTCTTGAAGGGCACCACCGAGGAGAGCCTGTCTCTGCCCTCTTTGCAGCTTCCCTTCAGGAATTTCTATACATAGATAAGAACCCCCTGAGCCTCCTCTTCTCCAGGCTGAGCAGTGCCAGCTCTCTCAGCCTCTGGTTGTACGAGGGATGCTTCTGTCCCCTCAGCATCTTCTTGGCCCTTCACCAGGCTCACTCCCATGTGTTCATGTCTCGTGCATTCTTGTACTGCTCTAAGCACTATGGAAAAAGCTGTGGAATTCTTGCTTCCTGTCAGTCCTGTGCTTTTGCCATGCTGCCTGCTTAAATAACAGAAAGAGAGAGAAAGGAAAAAAGTCACATGGGGGGAAAAGTGGGATTCAGGAAGAAAGCTTTTGCAGGACAGGCAGAGAAAATAAAGCTTCTAGCAGAAGACGTCCTGTCTACACTCTCCACCAGGACCTCTGGGGCATTCTTGGAGTGGGATTTAATGCTCATTCTTGGTGTGCTGCATTTCAGCAGAATGAAGAAAATGGCTTTCACACATTATTTTTTGATTGTTACTTTATTAGGAAAAAACAAATACACAGCTTTTCCCTAAATTTAAAGCCTCACCTTGGTCATGCACTTTCACAGACAAAAGTGGCCAAGGAAAAAGAGATATAACATCTCTCCTTCAGTGAGACAGAACTGGGTAAGTTTACCAATTAACATTGGGTTAAAATGTTGAAACTTTTGCAAAAAACTACTTACCAAAGGGAGAATAAAATTATTCAAAGTTGATGTGTTCCAGAACTTCTCAGAGAGTCTCTCATATAATCAGTAATTTTAAGAACTGGTTATTTCATAGATGCATTTTTTTTAGCCTTTAAAATGTCCTTTCAAAACAATTGAGAGACCCTTATAAAATTATTTTATTTCAGTAGATTTGCTAACATAACAGATTTCATAAATTGGCTTTCTCAAACTCATGATGACCACATTTCAGTTTCTTAATTGACCTTTTACATCCCTCACAAGCCTTGGGGTTTGTACATTTTCATTCTTCTGGTACGTAGTCAGACAGATATTAGGGAGCACTTTTACTGATGCTGATGAAATTCCTTAGAAGCATCAGATATGGGTTTGAAATGCTGGGAACTCCAAAAGAAGCACTGCCATAATTCTGTCACAGTTCTCCTTCAGTCCAGAGTACTCTGAGACTGCAGTGACAGGCGGTGCAGGAATCACTAAAAAAGTTGTCTGAGGTAACAATTTCAAGAGAAGAAGTTTCATTATTTACATGTAGGGCACAGGAATCAAAATCGACACATTGTCCAATGTGACACCTAAAGATGAAAAGGGAACCAAAAAAAAAAAAAAAAAAAAAAGACAAAATTTGCCCTAGAAGCTAAATTTTTGGGTTTTGTTGTTGTTGTTGTTGTTTTCTTTTAACTATGAACCTTTTCCTCTGTATTTTTTCTGTCTTTTAAATTGCAGTCAAGTCAGTGGTCATTGAGCCAGCTACTCAAACCATGTAAGTTCATGGGAGTCCTGGTGCTAACTAGAAAGATTGGACCCACGTAATTTTTTTATTTACAAGTGTCAAAATTCTTGTGTTGCATTGTCAGTCTTGTCAATATCAATTATATTTGCACCCCAGATATTTAACAGGAACCACAGCCACTGCTAGGATGATGGGTAACACCTCTCACATGCTGTTAAAAAGTAAGAGTAAAGCTAAATTAAATTTACTAAAAATTAGAGAGACTGACTTTTAGAACACAAATGGAGGTCTAAAACCACTACCAGCTTTTAGCTAGAAGAACTGTTGTGCTGGACACTGAAGTTCTGCCCCTTCAATTTCAGTAAACTACCTCTACAATAAAAACCCTGACAATTATCCCTTGTCAGAGAAAATTAGTAGAAAATTTCAGTTCCAACCTGACCAGCTTAATTCACTTGCCTAGTGTGTAGGTTCTAGTATGAGAAGAAATAAAGACCTTTAACCTGGGGTGGTGGGGCACCAAATAGCAACTCTTTTATTAACACACAGACCCTCTAGTGGGCTGACAAGTATTTTTATAAACCTCTCTCCAAGATGTGACTGCCACATTTTCAGGTCTTTAAAGATTTGTTTAAAAAACCTGCAAAGCCCTTAGTGGCAGACAGAAGTACTGGCAGAAGGGCTGGATTTTGAAACAGCAGTTATTTTGTGTGTCCAGCTTCTAGGAGCTTCAGCACATGTAAAGCTCTACATATGTTAATGCAAATAACAGAGGTTTTTCCTCAGGGTTCATGCAGTACTCTTGAAAGAATAAGTAAGAATAAGGCAATTAAAAACCAGATGATTCAACTAGAATTCGCTTGAAAACATGTCAAGTAAACAGACTGCCCAGCTATAATTGCCGCAGAAGTGATTAAAAAAGGCAAATCAATAAAGACCTTACTGGTACATGGAGCTGTATGTTCTCTTAGCATCGAACATGTTAATCGGGTCCTGATTGATCTCTGGCTGTCACCACCACACCCTCGTTGATCCCATGCAAAGGCAATTCAAAACTAATCATGAAAATCCCTGCTTCCTGCTTTCTAGGGTATTTATAGGGCTCAGTCAAGCATTCCTTTTTCCCAGCTTGTAACCCCAAATTTGGGTAAAGGAAACCACATGAGGGCTAAGAGCCATCTCAGCTAGGAGCCCTGCTCTCTGTGCTGCTTCCCGTGACGTGAGTCACTGTGAACTGCTAGTAGCACCCATGAGAACAGGTAAACTTGGCACTCTAAAAGAAAACAGAGTATTTTACATTCAAATATCTATTGGAGCAGGAGTTTATTTGTCCTTATGTTTTCTATCTGATGTTAAAATACAGTTTTATTTACTTAAAAAGAGGAAAAATCATTTTCTTTATGAGCAGTTAGATAAAAGGATTTTCATGCAACAGAACATGTGTGCAGCTCTGAGGTAAAATATTTTTCTCTGACCTGTTTTGATTTGAGATTGGCTTCTTTAGGCTTTGGTGAAGAAACTAAGCTGAGTTATGCTTTTGATTTCTCTGGTTGGTTTGCGCAAAAGAGGATCATTTTAGCTATCATGGACCAGAAAACAGAAGTAGTTCTTGGTACAAGTCACAGCTGTTTTCATCCCCAACTGAATGTCTCTGAAAATTATGAGTTTTTTGCTGTCTGAGCTCATGCTTTAGACTTGCAATGGATTAAAGAATGTATTTCATTTTAGGAAACAACTTATTGCGACTTAGTTTCAAGCTTCAGAGTTTTTAGGCTGTGTGTTTGAATCATGGTTGCATTTTTTGTTTTGTCTTTTGTTCTTTAGGGTAATCTTGGAATCTTTATCCATACTGGTTATACACTATTGTGCTTCTGTTTCGTGATGTAGTAATTCTCATATTCTAAATAGATCTGAGGAGGCCAAATTTGAGTAGTTATAAGGGCAGATGGAAGCAAACAGCAGAACCCAGGTCTCAAAAATGCCATCAGAAACACTGAGAGCTGTGTTTAGAGAAGCTGTTTTCCCCTTGCTTGTAACACGTGTATGTATTTACATTTGCACAACCTGGATATGGGCTGCTTCCTTCTGTGGGTGGGAGTGTTTTGAACAGGTCTCTGATCTTAACGAGCTCCACAAAATGGAGAAGCCAACCTGGGAAATCAGCAAACTTTGCTGTGGATAAAGTAGCAGGAGCATTATAAAGCATCGTGAGCTTGGCTCTTCCTAATTCCCTTTCAAGGCTTTAATAGTTTTTGTTTGATATGGAAAAACACTGCCTGTGCCCCTGCCCCTTCTGGTAGCTACAGGGCAGAATCTGCCTTAAGAGAGAGTTGTGGACTAGGCTGGTCCTAGGATGCTCTTTTTACTTTTGATAATAAATTCAACTTGCTTTATTTTAAAATTTGTTTTTCTAGCTTAAACCTAGTAGCATTGCTTATTTTTATAATTACCTTTATCTGAATTTCGACCAGAAATAGAAAGAAATAGCACAATCATTGGATAATGTTAACCTTATAAAAAAAATTCCCTGTCTTTATCAACTTGCTGTTTTTCACTTGTTGTCTAATTAAAGTGTTGGATTATTTTAACCAAATTATTTTCTCAATCTGTTATTTGAATTCTGCTGAAAATGTTAGCTTTCATGTGTGTTTAAACCTTTATCTTTAACATACAGATTGAGTTTAGCATACAGTATTGGATTCACATAATTTAATAGGCAATATAATTCTGGGGAAAAAAATCTCATTCACCCCCAAGTGAACTAATTAAATAAACTACTTAACTTCCTAGTGTTGCCACATTCAGAAGCTCAAATGTTCATGTAGTTCTTTGATTATTTTGGGTTTTTTTTAAATACTCTTTGATCCTACATGTAATATCTCAAAAGTGACAGGTGCCCTAAGAAATTGTAGTAGCAGAGTGTGGAATTCAAAGCGAGAGTCTTACCAGCCTGCTAATGACAGTGGAGGAGCACAGAAGTATACCTGTAACTCAAGCTGATCGTCTCAAAAAATAAAAACCAGACAGGCACGCCTGACGCAGACAGGAGAGACACGCAGGAGAAGGGATTCTTGAACCACATGGCCGACAAGGAGCAGCCACCAGGGAGAAGTGGCCGTGCTGGGAAGCTCGTGCCTCGAGCTGAGAAGAAGCTGCACGAGGCTGTTTGCGTGCTGCTGGTGGAGCTGTGCGAGAGGTTCACCTTCTTCGGCATCGTGTGCAACATGATCCTCTTCTGCACCGCCAAGCTGGGCTACCGCAGCTACCAGGCAGCCATGGTCAACATGTGCTTCGTGGGCACCTCCACGCTGACACCCGTGCTGGTGGGCTGGCTGGCAGAGTACCTCGTGGGCAGGACCAAGCTGGTGTGCATCTGCATGTTCCTGCACTTCCTAGGTGGGTGGCGGCCTGGTGATTTTCCGTCGTGTTTTGCTAATTCTCTCGCAGAAACGCGCTCTGGAGCGTTGTGTTTGGCGTCTGTTTTCCCCAGCCTCCTCTAACACCTGATTACTTAGCTCCTCCTCTGCAAAATGCACTGCAGTGTTTTCACCTCTGGAGTTTTCTGGGGCAATGATTTCAACGATGTTTGCGTGTGCATCTCATGTAGCTGGTGCACAAGCTTGGCTATAGACAGCGGGGATGCTCAACTCTTAAAATTGGTCCCTAAGGTTATTAGTGCTTGGCACAAATGCAAGGCTTCAGTCAAAGGGAGTTCAGGAGCTGCTTCCCTGCTGTCAGGACTAAGATTATATGTAAAGGTACAAGACTTTTGTGTTTGGGAAAGAGTAAAACTGTTTAAGAACACACAATTACAAATTTTGCCTTAAGTATCCTAATACCTGCACTGAGTGCCTGCTTTCTATTGGCACGTTCTGAATCTTCCCTGGGTATTATTCTGAGCACTTTTTACAAAAAAAAAGCCCTGCTCAAACAAAATCCACCTGTTCTGTAGCAGGTAGGACATCTCCCATGCACTAGTTTGGCCTCCTACAGTAAGGAGGCTCTGTTAAATTAATTCTTTCAAATTAAACTAAGTTGATAGAAATGCTTCTTGCTTGAACCAGTTGTTGAGTAAGTCTGATTTCTGCCATAGCCAGCCACATGTTTGTTTAGACACACAACAAAGCAAGTAAAAAAAATCAGAGACATTCCTGAAATGTTCTTGAGCCAATTGCAAAGCCATTATTCAAGCAGTCTGGAAAAAATGCTTTCTGTTGTGTTCCACTGTTTCTCCCATGATATTCCGGTTTAAATCTATTTCTGCCGCTTGTCTTCTCAGTGCATTTCTTAAAGTAAAAGACTGGAAACACACAATTTGATGCATTTGGGTATTGTTTTAACTAGAACATTTCTTCCTTTGGTGATAAATCATTAAACATTCCTGATATGTTAAAGTTTAATGTGCAGTCATAGTAGTGGCTAATACTGGTGGTGTTGAAACATCAATATATTTTAAGCTTAGTGTCTATTAAAACTTGAAAAATCTATGGCTGACTAAATCTGAAAGACTTGCTTTTCAGACTAGAAGCGGCAAATGCAATTCATGGCCGTGATTCTATAGTTAAATTTTCTGAAGCTGCTACCAAAAAAAGAATAAAAAATAATGTTTTCCACAAAACTTTTGAGAATTTATTTCTTAAATTATGTTTCCCATTACAGTTCTGGGATTTTAGATTAAAAAAATAAAGCTGCATACTGCTGTGGGATGTTGTGGTTAATTGGTGGTTCAGTTGATGGAAGTCCCTGAATCCTTACAAGCACTTCAGAGGAGGTTTGGTTTCTCAGAGGTCCATAGTGGTATTGCTTTACAGAGAAACATCCAAAAAGTTTCTGCCTCTTTATAGAATTATGCCTCTCCCTCTTTATGCTTTTCCATTGTGTATCTTTGATTTTCCATCTGTCTTTTCAACGTACCTCCTCTAAAAATATAGATATCTATTTATACAAATATAAGTCCTATTCATCCGATTCTAATTCCTTTCAAGTGCCGGTTTTCTTTCCGTTCCAGGCACGGCACTGTTACCTGTGGTGTCATTCCCCTTTGAAGACGTCTACATCGACAGACGGCACATTCTTCTCACCCTACCCAAGAGGGAGCAGAAAATCGTGTTCTACTTTGCACTCCTCACAGCCAGCCTGGGAATAGGAGGCATAAGAGCTATCGTGTGTCCGCTGAGTGCCTACAGCCTCGAGGACTGTGGGCCAAAGGAGCTGCTTTCATTTTTCAACTGGTTGGTAATTTCACGTTGGCTAAATCTCTGTTGGGGATGATAGAGCGTTGCCTTAAAATACACCGCTGAAATTCAAAGATTCTGTGGATGGTGGGTTTCATGTTTCAGTTTCAACGGCAAAACTTTGAGATTTTGGAAGAGTCTCCAAGAGTTAAAACTTTTTCTTGACTTTTTCCTTTTGCTAGTAGATGATAATCTATTTTGACCTCCTAGAGAAGTGTTCAGTCAGAGTTTTCAGGATTAAACAATTTCCCCAAATACTCAAAAGACTTGCTAACCTTGTTGCTGTTGGAACAACACACTCCATTTGGTTTTCTGCCTTTTAACATGGCTATGCCTTGAGGATATTTTGCTGTTGCTCTCCAACAGTGGCAAAATTCAATGACATTGGGATTTACATCAGGGTAAATTTTTAGCAGTGACAGGCAGCAGTTGACCACTGGTTTGCTGGAAGTCAGGACTGCGAGCAGTCTCGCTAAACTCAGTGGCTAGGATCTGCTGCATTATTTCAGCTTTGTTGCTGCAAAGTTCTGGCATCTGGTAAACCACTTTGCATTTCTATCTTGGTTAAATTATTTTTCATTCTTTAGGAAAAATTGTTCTTAAAAATCAGAGTTTGGAGGGGTTTTTGGTTGTTGTTGTTTTATTTTGGGGTTTTGGTTGGTTGGTTGGTTGTTTTTCTTAAATTAATATTTCCTTCTCCATGCATTACCAGGGAGGTAATTTTTGGTTATTTGGTTGCCCTTATTTGCCCCTTTTGTAGCCCTATAGAGAGTTCTGTATATTCTGGTTAAACCATGCAGTGAGGAAGTTGCAGTGGGACTCTCCATATTCAAGGCCAGGTGAAAGAAAGCCCTAAACTGCCCCCTTTTTTCTCCTTTGCACACATGATTATTAAAATAAAAACTGAGCACATTTGCATATTAACAATGCAATGCTGAAGAATCAATGAAGATCTTGGTGAATCAGATCTTTCTTCCTTTGGGGATGACTTTCCTGGCTATTCTTTTTTCCTCCAATTATGTTAATATCAAGGAGTTGTGAATTAAATTCAAACTTCAGTGAATAAAGTAGCTTTACCAAAGGTGGATGAGACTGTTTTAGTTCCTTAGAGCAGATTCTGCCTCCTTGACCTCTGCCCATAGGAGAGAAGAGGAAAAAAAAAAAAAATCCTTCCTTTTTACTCTATTCTGAGTTTTAATCCTTAATTAGCAACATCATTTTGATTAAGTAAGACTCTGGGGGATTAAGACTGGAGAGCAATCAGTTGTTCTGAAAGATAGCTCTGGAGAGTTTATTGTACTGTGGTCTTAGCCATTCAGAATTGTGTTTAATCAAAGTGACATTTCTCAGTGTTGATTACAAAGGAGATATAATACGGATAAAGAGTTCCTTGGGGGAATCCAAATGGGTCAGTTCTTGGAACTTTGGAAATATCAAGTAAGACACATGTGCGATTCAAAAACGTTTAATTTTTACAGTGGCACCCAAGGAGGGGCTGTTGAAATGCAGTCTCATAATTTAGAAAAATGGGGAGTTCATTCTAGGTATTTTTAATCTCATTAAACCCCTCAGAATATAATCACTTTTCCTTGGTAGCCTCTTCTCTCTTGGTGAGTGTTTGTCGTGGGCTTGAATTTTAAAACTATATAAAATGGGTTTGCATACTCTTGATGAGTTTGAGTCTGGTCTTAGCCAAGTTCTGTTTAAACAATCAGAATTATTGAATTAAAGATTGGGTTAAAAGTCCTGGTTTCTAATTCAATTTTCAAGAAGATTGCTTGGTATATCTTAGAGCTTGGTTTCAACTTGCAGTATGTACTATGGCTCTGACCTTATAAATAAACAGAATATACCAATCTTAAGTGAAGAAGAAACTTGGATTCTGTTGGATTAAATTTTCCTAGGGCTTTCTGCATTACCAGGGTTACGGTTATGGACTGTTAACATTTTTCAGCAGGAGAGATGCATTGTCTGTGGGGGCAGAGAATGAGAGCAAAGGGTGCAGTGAGAATGAGCAGAGCTGTATCTTGTCTTACAGACTTGAAGTAAAAAAAACTGCAGAGAACATGGGACCAATGGTGTTTTCCATCCTCACTCTGTTTTGTTTACGCATATTGCGGATCAATTTCTGCCATCTTCCTCAATGCACTTTACTTGGACTTTTTGAAAAACTTGTCCTCTTTGGGATTTTTCCCCCCCACTTTGTTTTCGCAGAGAACTCCATAGTCATTCTGAAAAAACTAACCTCCTCCTACAAGGATGTATAAACATAAACAATAATTTTCAATAAGAATCAACTGGATGTTGCTTCTTTAGAGTTTTCACCACAAATGCATTTCTGTGAAATGTTTTAAGAAGAGTTTTAGGTTTATGTGGGCTTGTAGCATTGAAGTTTGTATCTGGACCTCATTCTTAAAACGAGTCTCTCAAGCTGGCTTTTGGCTCTCATTGTGAAGAGGCCTCAGAGTGCTGAAGCTTCAGGAAGGAGCTCTTCCCTGGAAAGCTGGACAGGATATTCAGTTTGATGTATCTAACTAATCTGCCATGGCCTGATGTGAGCTCTGGGACTCTGCACGTAATAAAGGCCAGAACCCTGATCTGCTGCTGTCAGTATGATATGAACACATCCCAGGATTCTGGTATGTGTCGATGTTAGTTCATCTCTCTTGTTTTGGCCGTAGGGATTGCTAAACACATTGGTTGGGGTTTTCTTTTCTTCTCACTTTTGTAAGAGGACAGGAACTTTACATTTCAGTCTTAAAGTACGTTGCTAAGCAGCAGTGAAAAATGAAAGTGTTCTCCTGTACTCCAGGGTTTTCTTTGGATGCTCCTGTTTCCAGTCAAACACTCACAGAGTCATGAAGAATGTCTGGACTTGAGGTAGCTCAGGCACACTTCTTTAGAAGGTTTGGAAAACAGCCACTGAAGCTTCTAACTCAAAAATTGTCAGTTAAGAATTGATTCAAAACTTTTGCAAGAGTTCCAGCCAAATGAGTCATGTAATTATATTTTTTTAAAAGCTTTAGTTGAATGGGTCAATATTTTTATGTACAAAATCCCTCCAACTGTGTCGTCATCGAGTAACATAACTCCAAATCTTTTGTCACTGAGAAGATAATACTAGATTCATTAGCCCAAATACTCAAGTTCAAACAGCATGCATGAGGCAGAAGTGGCACTGAGCAAGAAAATGAGCTTTGCTTCTTCCAGTAATATGCATTAAGCTTTGTAATTATGTATTGATGCTTATTTCACCTTTAAATGAAACCATTTTGCTATGGCTCCAGCAAAGGCAAAGGAATCTCTTCTTGCAGTTGCTTCCAAACTGCAGTCTTTGACACATTGGGACAGTACTGCTCAATAACTGTGCTATTTTCAGGGGTTCCAAACTGCAGCAGGCCTGTCACTAGTGTATGCCATCTGCTTCCAGGAGTGTGTGATTTATCCTTTGGATATCTTCTGTGATCAGCAGGGGCACAGTACTTACTTGAGAAGCACCTCGGCAACCAATTACAGTCTCAGAGAAAATTGTGTTGGGGAACTTCCTTGTCAAGATATTCCAGAAGTCAACAAAAATTCAAACTGAGCCTTCCAACTAAAAACTGATAAATCAAATTTTAATGTTTCTTACATTTTTTTAACATTTAATATTTCTTAACCAAAATGGTGGTGGCATTAAGATATTTCTCTCTTAAGCTTGAAGCATATGATTTGATGATATTTCATACATAAAACTTGTTACCAGATATTAAATGTGAAAATGGTAAATGTTGATGTATGTAATTAATGTCACCCACAAGAATATTTCCAGTACTAGACTGATAATTTGTTCAGCTCTACTGCTTTAGTACACTTACTTTAATCATACACCTCTTGGCGCTGAGACATTTGAGTGAAAATCGGTTTTAATTGCTGTGCTAATGTGTGCACGGTACTGATGCTGTCCACGATTACTATACTTAACCATGCCTTTAATTGGATGCTTTAATCTTCTGTAAAGGCTTTTATATTATTCAGCCTCTCCACTTTTCTCTCTCTTGTCTCTTTGTTACAGGTTTCACTGGCTGGTTAACCTGAATTCAGCAGTGGTCTTTGTCAGCATTTCTTACATCCAGCAGTCCGTGGCCAGGAATCTTGGCTTTCTTATCCCATTTGTGTCTGGGCTTATGGCTATGATCACAATTCACATGGTTCGGGGTGAAATGATTTACAAGCCCAAAGCAGGTAAGAGACAACTCTGTCTTAGGAAACCTCTTTAGAGATTACTTTTACAAAATAAATCAATTTGCATATCTAAACTATTTCTTCTGTAACTCTGCCCTGTTTGGTCAGAGATCCTTGGGTTTTAGCCCTCCAAAATCTGCATGTGAGAAATGATATCCATCCTCTGGAGATTCTGGGTAGGTTGTAAAAGTGGGAAGCAGTCTATGATAACCAAACCCATGTTTGTTTTCTGTCGTGTCAGGGCATGTGTCGCAGTTCTGCTGTGCAGGAAGAGGTGTCACATGCCTGCTGCTGGTGAAATTCATTTTGTCACATTTTGCTCAGCCTTTTGTCTGCCCAACCCCTCACATTCCAAAGGAGAGGAGATGGCTGGGACCATCTTGGAGACCAGGCCAGTTGAGCCAGGCCACAGAAGTGCTGCTGCTTTATTGAGCTCTCTGCTGAGCTTGTCATGGGGCACTCGGTGCATCTTCCAATTTCAAACCCCTGCAGAGCAGTAACACCACATTACTGCTTCTTATTCCCTTTTTGTGAGCGTCCAATCTCTAGTGTAGGGCAAAGCAAAATAATGTTCCTCTAACTTAAAACTTCTCATTACAAGCTCTGCCAATGAGTTGAGCTAATACCAAATTTCCTGTTATCTTTTATTTACTTCTGAAATTACTCTGCTTTGAGAAGAGCCCCAGGTCGGTTCCACTTGTTTTCTGGTTAGCTTCTTAGTCAATTCACTCTGGGATTCTGAACTTTTTTTGTTTTCTTTTAGTCTTTAGATTTGTCCATAAATAATCTAAGTCTGAAACTTAAACATCACTTATGATGAGCAGTGAGAATAATTGCCTGGTACAGTCCTACAGAACAATAAAAACTCTACCAATTCTCTAGTTTCAGGTTTTGATATGCTATTTCAGATTTTATTCTATAGTGGCAACATTCTGTGGATTAATAACACAGCCAGAGAGTTTTAAATGTTAGTTTATCTAATAAAATGCCATTACTTTAGTACTTTAAAGCAAGTGCTTCCAGTAGGTGTCAATGGATATTTCTAGAAAATTATTTCCACATCTGAGATAGTAGGGAGATATTTTCATTCTGTAATCTTAGTTCACTTTGGGTTTTGGAAAGTATTTATTTATAGATATTCAACTTATTGTCGTGCTTCAGCACTCAGAAAAGCATAGAAGTGCTATAACCCCTATTTTCATGGATGGCAGTTTGCCAAAGGTAAATGAACCTGCATTTCCAAGCCTGAAGCTAACAGCTTTGTGCTCATTCTACTTCTGTTTCATCTGAGAACCAAGCTGGCAATTCCTGAACACAGTAAACAGTCAGTAAGTTTTAATATGCCAAATATTAGACTGGAAACTCCTCCTTTGTCCTGCATACTGCTTGGAAGACCTGAGGTGATAATTCTGGCCTTGAAATTCATCTATGAAAATTTTCTTCAGTCATCAGCTGTTTTTGAAACTTGTTTTCCTCCCCACTTTGCTACTTTCCTCCCCTTGCTGCTGGACTTCAGCAAGCATTCAATAGACATTCAACAAATGGAAAGAAAAAAACAAAGGAAATTAATATTTTACCTGCCCAACCAGAGAAACCCATTGTGGTGTGTTAAATAACTGGTGCTGAAAGGCACTCTTCTCCGTGGCTGTTGGACAGGATTGCTTTTGTAACAAACTGGGTTCAAAAAAGAATTTTTTTAAACAAACCTAGAGTTCTTACCTTTCCTCTCCTGAAAAAGACATGAAGGTGAATATACCAGGTTATATTTTTCCCTCCTGAAATATTTTGTCTTGGCTTGTTTATCTTGACAGCAGGTAAAAAAACCGTACCAACGTCTAATGTCTCTGATTGCTCGCAGACAGTTCCCTGCTGACGACTTTCGGGGTCATTTTTAGCGCCCTGAAAACGTGCTGTGTGCGGCACCGCTACCTCAGCACAGCCGTGGCCAGCTGGCTGGACCATGCCAAGGAAAACCACGGTGGTCACTACAGTGAGGCTCAGGTGGAAGGCACAAAGTCACTCACCAGGCTCTTCCCGTTGTTCGCTTTCCAGATTCTGTACAGAATGTGCATTATGCAGGTGGGTGCACGGCTTTTAAAGAAAAACCTCGAAATGGACTCTGACACGTGTTTAATGCCATCTCTCTAGGTGTTTTTTTTTCCTAACTGTTGCTTTGCCAGCCGAGCAGCCTTGCAAAGTAGCTTTAATTGCCTAAGAATATAGCTTGATGTAGCCTCTGATCTCCTCAAATAATGAAAATTGACTTGGTCAAGACTCATTAAGAAGCTTGTGTGTGTGCTTGCTACTCCTTTCTTGGAACCTTTTAGCTTTTGTGTGAGAGTCCTGCTCCCCTTGCGATGCCGTGTCACAGTTACCAACACTGAGACTCAGGCTCAGTGTTCTCGAAAAATGCAATTTTCTTATTTCTCACTTTTGGGGAGGGGTAGAGAATCTTTATTTGCTGTTTTGGTTGCATGTTTCCCCTCCTGTTTTGACAGGATTGTGTGGCTGTTGTACCCACAGTGGAAGTGGGTGGGTTTCCATTTGTGGAGAGCAGCAGTCCTTTCACAGCCCCTCTGCCAGGCTGTGTGGTTCTTTTCACTTCTGAGCGGGTGTGTGTGATAGAAATGTAAACGTGTCAAGAAGCTCCCTAAGCTGACGCGATTCCTTAAGATTCCTTTCTGTCTGGATGATCCCAGCTGAGCAGGAATTGGAGGTGGATTACCCTTTGGCAACTGGAATGACAACTTTATGAGCCAGCGCCGAAATTCATTTTTTACCCATTGGTGTTAAAATGTTGCGTAAGGAAATTCTTACAAATATGTGGCACGTACTTCTTCATTGACACTTCCTCGTGCCATCATTCCATTTTCCCATCCATCTGCCTCACTCTTTCTCCTCTTAACTCCCCAGTTCCTCCCCTCCAAAACACAAAAAATCTCAAGCAGACAAAAAAAAAATTCAAAATCAACAAACTCACGTACGTGACCAAGGTTACGCATTAGTGGCCAGATGAAAATTCAGCAGATATTATCATTTATCAAGTTTATAATAAAGTATTTATCTAGAAAATATGGATGCCTTTCCACTGTTGAAAGATGTTAATCCTTTGGCAGAATTTCCAATAAGTTAAAGGCGCTTTCTCAAACTCAGAGATAGATCAGTATCTTTTCTGTAAAAATTAAGAGTGTTTTCTTCATATTATTAAGTTAACAGCTTTCAGTGCCTGTGATTCATGTTGATGATATTTTAATTCCTATTAAGAAGTCAATTTTTATTTGCAGTAGGCATTGGAAAAAAGGAACAAACAAAATTTGACTCAGTCCTAAAATAACATAGTTCTGTTGCTATTTATTCTCCCTTTTACAATTAATATTTCCTTTTGGAGGTGGGATTAAGGTGAAAAATATTTTTTGTTAAGAGTAATTCTTGAGGACTGAACAGACTCACAGTGGGGAAGGGTTGACTAAAACCATGGATGAGAAACCCTACACAAGGCTCAGTTAACAACTATACACTGATTTTTTTTCAGGCAGCTATAAATCAGTAATAGTCTACCTGGGTTTGAAATTACTGATCATGTTGAAGAGTGTGCAGGATGCTGCAACAACCCAGAAGTCAGTAAAAACAGAGACAGAATAAAGAAACCAGTTCTAGGTTGAGTTCTGTCATGACTGTGCTCTGTGAATTGCTCGAGTTGGAGTTTCCAGTCTGCAAAATAGTGGATAATGGCTCCCTGCTGCTCATGAAATTACTTAATCAAGCTTCCTCAAAAATATACCAGACAAACAAAAAACAAAAACACGGAAAAATCTGTGAATCTGTTGGTAGAAGCCTTCAGGGTTTTGATTTTACACTTTTTTATAAGCTCAGCAGCTCTTCTGTATAGCCTCACACAAGCAGGAGGAATTATTTAATTTTTGTAGTGAGAGAGTCTTAAAAATCTATTTAATTAAGTACTCTGACTGCCACTGGGAGGTTCCTCATCTGCTTCTTTTTGTCTTTGGTTTTCAGTTCCCCCAGGTAAAAGGAAGTCCTCTACAGGTGCTCTGACTGAGTTGCATTAAGCTGGTTCTAAGGCTGGACCCAAATCTTCATTCCTTGTAGCTTTTAAAGTGCTCCTAACCTGAGCACACAATCATAAGTCCAAAATCACTCTGTGTTTTGCAATTCTAAAATCAGATCACTCTGCATTTTGCTATTTTGAGATTCTGTTCTGTTGAACACTGTCTGGGTAAAGTGACTGAAGTTTTGGGTGGAATCATTTAGTACATTGGCTGATGGCTCTAATTAGAGGTGATCAAATAAACCTTTAGGCTGATGCTTAATTTGTTAAATGTAGGAGAAAATCTTATAAAAGGGAAATGTTCTGGGAGAGAACAATATTGCCACTCTCTGAAAAGCTTTCTTCACGAATGCTCATTTCCTTTTTCGCCAGCAGGTATTTGGTTTAATGTGACTTCTTCAGAAGGAAGAACTTGGAGACGTTTCCAAATATAGTGAAAACCTTATCCATGTCTTGTGGTTTTATCCTTCAATACAGATTCCTTCAGGATATTATCTCCAAACCATGAATTCCAACTTGCACTTCAGTGGATTTGTTTTGCCAGTTGCCGCAATGAACGTGATAAGCATCGTGCCACTACTGATTCTTGTTCCTATTTTGGAGTGCATTAACTCATGGCTCTTTAGCTCCAAGTACACTGGACATTCTCCAACAATTTACATTGGTATGTAAAAAATACAGGTGTTTGTAGAGCTTTAATATGCTTTTTGGTTTTGAAATAGAAATTTCAGTGTGATGGATGATCCTAGACCATTATATCTTACTATAAATGTTAAGAGGGACTTGTTTTGGGATGATGCTCAAAAATAAATATATTTCAAAGGAATTCTTGAGGAAAAAAAAGTCCTGAAAACACTTACTAGGTAGTAAGAAAAAAGTATAGGTTTTGTGTAGCACAGACTCCTCTGACCAATAGAGATTTTGAGGCACACTCACAAATAACTAGAGGTCGTCCTACAAAATTGGTATTGGAGAGAAGCAGTATTAACTATTTTTGCTTGAGAATTACTTTGACTTGGTTATCTTCCATATGTTTCTTTATCCATTAGCTTTTGGAAAGTTAATTTGCAATCCAAGTCTTTTTTAGAAATTAAAAATCCTTTCAGTTCGTTGCTCTGTGATACTGGAGAAATGTGTTGCTCAAAATGATGAGTTTGGATTCAGATAACTCAGTTAGGAATAAAGGCTTTGCTTTTCTATGATTTTTTTTTTTCTTTTTTTTTTTAATGCTGTAAGCGCATTGTTGTTAGGACTGCAGCTCATAAGAGGGAAACGATATTAGAACAGTTTCTTCCATACTCTGCAGTGGCATCATAAATGAAATTAAAGTATCTATTCTAATTCTGTATGTGCAATAGGATGGGTTTTTTGTTGTTTTGTTTTGGTTTTTTTAATGGATGAGCAAAAGAAAACATGCAGAAGACTGTGCCAAACAAATGGGTGTGTATCACTGGCTGCTGTTCCCACTGAATATTTCACAGGTAGACAGTTACTTGGAGAGGTACCGCCTTCCTTCCCGGCACTAGAATTTTCATTAGAATGTCTAATATGAGGTAATTGTTCAAGTGTTTAGTATTTTCATTATTAAAATCCTTATTGTACCCTCAGTCACAGCAAAGAGAGATCTCCAAAGGTGAAGCGTTACCTTTGTCTCACAGAAGCGGCAAAATAAAATCTTCCCTGTTGTAGATTGACACCCATTCCAGGGAAATTCATGGTCTAGAAGAAATGATAACTTTAATAAGAGTTGGATTACCTTCTTTTGATGCTGATATAGTTTCTTTTATTTATTTGTTTTTTAATTACCCCCAAACCTCTTATGTTCTAGGGTCTCTGCAGCGCTCTTCAGATGTCAGCTACATGTAGTACCAGCAGTAAAGCAGCTCCCATTCTGTATTCACTTAAAACTGTTCCCTCTCGTAGATACTCTCATTAAACTTCCTGCATTTTTTATCTTCCAGTCTGCATTGCAAACCTCAGATGAAAATATTTATAAACCGCTATTTTCTCAGTGTGCTGCTATTAATTCAGTGCCCCATGGCAGGCAGCACAGTGAGTACTGACACACACAGAGGTATTAATCTGACTAAATTAGCCTAATTAAGAGTGTTATTAAGTTTTATACAAACCAGAAGCATATAACACAGCAGGTTGCAATTAGCCTAGTTTTTAAAATAACATCTGCATTAAAACACAAAAAGCGCATTCAGATAATCATTTTCCTTTAAACCGTGGAAATTTCGAGTTAGTATTAACGTTCCATCCTGTTAATGTTGAACAGCAGTAAAATATATGCAGTGGTTTATTCTTAATAGGTTCATTTATCAAAATAGCCTCCTGTTAGGGGTGATAAACTACCTGAGGCACAAAAATACCTGTGAGTGCAGGCAATGGCTTTAGATATCCAAGTATATGACTGCACCTGCAGGTATGGTAGACCTCTAAGTGCCAATATTTTTGCCAACAGTTAATTAGGTTCTCAATTATTTTCAGCAACAAAATTGGAAGTATAAATAGGCAGTTGGTGTTAAGCCAGCCTATAACTATATTTTAATTCAACTCTTGTAAAGAAGAAGAAATTTAAATAGTTTTCTGGAGAATTTCAGCGTGTTAAGGATAACAGTTTTCAAGGATGAACTACATATACAACTGAATTATCTGATTGCTCTGTATTAAAGCTCTACGTAAAAACTGTAATTTGTTAGTCTCTATAGTTGTTGGCTTATTCATAAGGGTCCAATACAACTTTAGTCTCTAGATAATATAAAGAACCTTGTCTCAGAATCACCCCTAAATATTACTAAAACAGCTTGCTCTCTTGCAAAACAACGCCTCAGACAGTCATTGCAAGCCCCTTGTTTTAAAGAGGCCTGAAGGGAGCAGAGTAAAGATGAAAACCATATCTCCAAAGCTCTTGGTTTCTTCCTCTGCCACATAAAGTCTTGGGGGGGAAAAAAAAAAAATGAAATTTTTGGGCACCTGGAGGTTACCTTTACTGAAATGTATTGGCTTTTAGTGAAGGAAAATGCTTCAAGTTTGTTGCACTGATAGGAGTACTGAACTGCTGGAGGTTTCTTTAGTGCCAACATAATTTTTCACTAGGAGAACTCTCGCTCTGGATGACTACAAGAAGCTCCTTGAGGGCTTTATACCTGGCTTTGATAAGGTGCATTGGCCAGAAGACGCTGTTGAATTCCCTCCCGTCATCAATTTTCCAAAAATAATTAATCAATATTCTCATTAAGCACTGGAGGAGCCTAAACAGCAAAACAGCTTCCAAGGCTCAGATTAGGCAGGGTGGGTAAGGATATTTAAAGCTGTGAACATGCAGGAAAACTCTGCTGGAGGAAGGATGTGAGACTTTGGTGCTGAGAGAGGAAAACAGAGGCTGCAAAAACACAACAAGGCTAAGGCCACTTAGCTATATGATTTTTTTTCATCTCTGCTGTCCTGACACTGAAAAAGACAGTGTATATATGTTATATTTGTACTATGAAACAAAAGCTTTTGGCTGTTGGTGTCCAATATAATAAGTGTAGCAATTACCAGTGATGAAGGCTTGGTGAGAAAAGCACAGTCCAAGCATTTGAGCCAAAACTGTCAAAAGCAACCAAATTCTCCTCACACTGTGGCTTAGAAATGCTGGAAAAGTCAGAATTTTAGTCAAAATCAATGGGATCTCAAACCATGAGAAGTATGGATAATTCAGGTTCAGAGACTTGCTTGGAAACTTTGCTTTCTTTGTGTTTTTCTTTTCTGAGAGGATATAACAAATTCATACTGCCAGCATCAAGAAATACAAAATAATATATTTTAATAGTACTCTCTATGCAATGGGTGAAGTGTGGGGTAGTTATAATGCATCCTAATTATTTGGAAAAATTTCCTGCTGCCTGGTAGTTCCCTTGTATTATCTGAAAGGACATTTGCCTCTTCTTTCTTTTCTTCCTTTTCTCCCTCAGTCTTCAAAAAAAAAAAAAAAAAAGGAAAAAAGTTGTTCTTTGTGACTTTGGTCTTCAGAAAAGTTTTTCCTCTCTCATTTATTCTGAAATCTGAAACTGTGGGGTTTTTTGCCATGTATACATAGCAAGCACTCTTTATTTATGTTTAGGTGTTCAGAAAAAATGATTTTGGGGTGGGGGGTGGGAAGTTTCTTTTGCGTTTCTTAGGGGTTTGCTCCTCTCTAAACACGTGCTGCTCCTGTAACTCCAGCCCTGATGGATGCTCTCTCTGTGCTCTGCACCCAGTTGTAGGTCACTTATCCGCTGCACTTTCCGTGATGGTCGCTGGCTTCTCTGAAATGCACCGAAAGCACTTCCCGCAGGTGGAGCAGACTCTCTCCCAGGAGGTTCTGCTGGTCTCCTCCATGCCCTGCTTCCACCTGGCTCCTCAGTACGTCCTGCTTGGAGTGGCTGAAGCCTTGGTAACTCCCTCCTGTGAGTAAAATCAAACAGGCTAAAGCGAGGGTGTCCTGATTCTCAGAGAACCGGATCAGCTTCCTAAAAATAATTACTGTCATCTGATATTTTATCCCTGGCGCTCTTCCACGGGCTTAATGAGCAGATCTGTGCTTTACCTGCTTCAGAGAGGCGTAATTTGTCTTGCTGGCTGTAACTCAGGACGAGCAGTGATGTTCCCGATTAACTGGAAGGGAGCACGGTCCAGTCAGGTCCCTTGGGGGGAACAATTCCCTGTTTGGTCTTGAGGATGAACCTGCCTCGAGCTGGAGCTGGGCTGGATGAGCTCCTGAGGCCCCTTCTGACCTGAACTCCCCTGTGATGATTTTACTGAGATGGAACAAAACCACACACGTGAGAGCTGAGCTGCGGTTATGCTCTGTGACCACCTGAAAGGCCACAGCCAGAGCAAGGTGAATACTTTCATTTTTGGGCCCAGCTGATGGAAATAGGACGTGTTTTTCACTGGCACGGAGCGTTGCTGGCAGGTAACAGTGACAGGTTAGCCTAGTTAATGGTGTAGGCAGCTGCAAGGTTTTTGTTGGTGCTCCCACCAGGAGCCATGAGAACATGCCTGCGCAGATCACCACGTCTTAGCGTGTGACATGGAGACAGAGATGAATACTCCTGTTTTCCAGAGTTTCCTGTTTTGCAGAGCCTCAGCTTGTGCCTGCTATCCACATGTTACGTAGTCATACTCGTGATTGGGAGTCTGAACCTTTTCTGCTTTCCATAATTTACTTTTCTGTGTCTACACTGACATTTTTGAGGCTTATTTTCTTCTGAGGAGCATGCGGAGCTCTTACCAGTGTTTTACTTGGCAGAGCTTAAAAAAAAAAAAGAAGTTAGTATTATAAAAATAATCTAAGCATCATTCACTTAGAGACACAGGTAAAGTAATTGACTGGCTGATCTCTGCAGGCATTTAATTC
Organism: Hirundo rustica; assembly: GCF_015227805.2. NCBI lineage: Eukaryota > Metazoa > Chordata > Aves > Passeriformes > Hirundinidae > Hirundo > Hirundo rustica. The sequence goes on from NC_053453.1 coordinate 73,021,030, forward strand.
TATGGGTTGAGTGTCTCTTGTTCCAGTACAACCCCAGAAATGTTCGGGTTTTTATTTAAGAGCAGGAAATAACTTCAGTGTCTCAGCTTCATTCTTATACTCTGAGACTTACTGAGAGCTGTGGGTCACAGACTGTCACTAAAAAGGTAATTTTCCCTAGTTTTAAATACTTAGCACTTTCATAATGCCTCTTCATCTGATAGCTCTCAAGTACTTAACTGCGACAGGTTTCTAGGCAGGTAATTTGGTTTCTAGGTTACAGGCTAAGTGTAACTGAAAACTGTGACCTTCTCTGTTTAGCTTAACAAAAAAAAAAAAAGGTTAGGAGGTGACTTGCTTACAGTCTTCTCATGCAAAAGCAAGAGAAGAATGTTGCTGGTAGAATAAGGCATTTTAATCCAGCACAAAGGGACACAACTGGAGTCCAATGACTGGAAGATTACATTAGCCTTTAGAAAAGAAATAAAACTCCATCTTAGGGGTTTTCTTCCCTTTTTTTTTTTTTTAAGTTCTTTTTTTTTTTTTTAAAGGATGGTGGTTAGAATTTCTTTGGAAGAAAAGCTGTCCTTCCCCATTTAAGCAGGGATTCAGCATCGTGCTTGGAGCTGCAGTGAGAGGAGTGAGTTATGAACCCAGCTAGATGGGGCTGGGTCTGAGCATGAAACTTGCAGATAAAAAGCTAAAGGGAGGTGCCTAAAGCAGGGCATTGCTGTAGCTGGTGGGGAAGAAGGGCTCCATTCCTTGCACAGGTTGGTGTCTGGCCCTGTTTGGCAGGGCAGGCAGGCTCTCTGCAGTCCGTGACCTCCAGCTGCTGCTGGAGAAGAGCCTGGTTTTCCCCCAGGCCTTGCACTGTATCAGACAGCCAGAGCAGGTGGCTGGGGTCCATTGAATCATCTCCAGCAGCTCTCAGGCTCTGCATGCAGCCTTCTGAGCTGAGCTCTGGCTTTCTGCTTCAGTTTGAACTGAATTGCTGCTCAGGAGCCATTTGGTGGATCTCCGTGGATGTTAGTGACAGCCTAGACACTTACAGAGCTGTCTCACCTTTCCTGACATTTTACTGCCTTTCTTATGCAGGAGGTCAACTTCAATTATCATAATAATTTGCTGGACCTGAAAGTCCATGATCCAAGCTGGAGAGGGAAATATTCACTCTTTTAAGCAGAGGCAAGGAAGGAGGTACCTCATTTCTGAAGAGCTTGGTTAGTGAAGCTCGATTTGGCACATTGAACTCTTTATCTTCATTAGGACCTCTCTTATTGAGGTTGTTCAGCCTGGAATAGAGGAGCCTTCAAGGTGACCTGATTGTGTCATTTCAGTACTTGACAAGAGCCTACGAGAGAGAGATTATTTACAAAGGCATGTGGTGACAGGACAAACGGGAGCAGCTTCAGTCTGAGAGCAGGTTTAGTTTCGATATCAGGAGGATATTATTTACTGTGGGGGTGGTGAGGCTCTGGCAGAGGTTACCCGGAGGAGCTCTCCCATCCCTGGCAGTGTTCAAGGCCAGGTTGGGCTCTCAGCAGCCTTCTTTAGTGGAAGATGTCCTTGCCCAGAGCAGTGGGGTCAGAACTGGGTGACCTTTAAAGTCCCTTCCAACCCAAGCTATTCTATAATTTGGACCCTGATACTTAGAACTGCTTTTATACAATATACTTCATTATCTTACTGATAGAATTTTGAATAACCATCTGCTTCAGGGGGGCACCAGCCTTTCTTAGAATAATATCTGTCACTAAGGAAATCTTAAAGATAAAACAAAACAATGGTGTTGCTCTCCTCCACAGTGCTACAAAGGTCTCACTGGCCTTTGACAGGCTGAATTTGTAACCCTAGCTTGGCTTAAACCAGGAAACCGCAGCTCTCTTAGTTTGAGGATATATTGGGGATGGCTTTGGGGATGCAATAGTCTCCAGAGAGAAATGCAGCAGCTGTTTAATAGTTCCCAGCAGCACCGTGGGGGAAAGGGAGGATTGGAGCAGGCTATTGACACAGCAGGGGTAATTTAGGTAAGCAGGATGCAATTACCCAGGCTGAATTTGACCAAGATGCATGTTTTGCACCCCTGCTTTTAAAAAGGAAGAACAACCAGAAACTTTTAAGACTTTTAGTGTCTCAAGTTAGCAGTACAATGCTTCAGACTGCTGCATCTACAGATGGTGTCCCAGGCTCGCCTGCTCTCTCTCTTGCCCTCAGGTTCCTATTGTGAATGAGGGAGAAAACACTGTCCGTGGCATTTTATATTTCATATGTTTTCCAAGCTCTCATTTGGACATCCAAATTAAAAATGGTGATTGCAAAGTTTCATTTGTGTTCAGAGGTGCTTCAGGCAGCTCAGCTCTGCTGCCAAGTTTTTCAAGCTGGAGGTCATTCTAAGTCAACTAATAAAGCAGGTGGGGAGACTCTGGCCATGAGAGAAAAAGTGTGGAGGAGAACTCAAGGAGAGAAATTAGGGAACAAAAGTTCTTGAAGATCAGTGAAAATTACACAAAAAGAACAGCTATCATAAAGTCTTGCTGTCACAGCCAAATTACAGCTGGTGGGATTATTTATAGTCTTCCATGCTACAGCAGTGCGCTGCAGCTTCCCCTCTCCACCAAAGCTGTTGCTGCTTTTGGTTTTGCCTTCTGGCAAGAAAGTGAAGAACGAGGTCTTAGAAATGAGCCAGTGAGCCTGGGGGTTGCACTGGAAACAGGAGCATTGTCCAGCCTAAAGGTGTAAAGCAAGCTAAGTGTCCAAATTAAGGCAGAGCTCTAGGTTTTGGAAGTATTTACTGGTGGCTGCACTGGCTCTGAGCTAGAAGGTCCTGCATAATCCTAAATAATTCTGCATAATCCTAAATATCACATCCATTGTCTTCATGCTCACTGACTGTGGTGGGGTTATCTTGCTCTTGCTCATGCCTGAGGTTTTAAAAGGTGCAAGCAAACATCTGGGTGGAAGATCTTTCTGTGTTTGTGGAATATTGGATGGCTGTGTGTGGATAGTTTATTCCAGATCTTCATTTCAGCAGTTTAGATAATGCTTTGTTATGGGGTGCATATTAACATGTTATAGGGTACAACTGACTGCTTTTCTGCAGCAAGTGCATTCTCTGTATAAAATATGGAAATTCACTAATAAAGATGCTTTGAATTTTTTTGTTATCTGTTTTGCCCCTTTTCCTTTTTTTCTTTTTTAACTTGTGAATGTATCTGCTTCCTTCCTAAGGTTCCTTACTTTCGTTCTGGCTTGTGCCTGAGAGAATGAGAGGGATTTCCATGCATTTTTTAGCTCTCTTTAATGGAGCTGGCTGCTTTATGGGAGCTCTCTTTGTTCAGACAGCCCACGCAGGCACTCAAGGTAAGACTTTGCTCATGACGGGTGTTCCTGAGCAGTTTTTTTTAATATTATTGATTTGGAGAACCAGGCAGCAGAATTAAAAGGGATGCCAAAGTTTTATTGATTTGCTCTCACAATTAAGATGGAATTAAGATAGGAAATAGCCTTCCAGCTGTATTCATCCAATTTTAATGAGTCATCTTAGTTTTGATAGTCGGAGTAATTAGAGGATGGCATCTTGCAGGAAGTCCTCCTGTCCAATCTCTGTACTTCTGTTCTGGGAGACTGAAAATAAATTGGCTAGGAAGCAATTTTTGGTGTTCATGAAGTACATCCATGTTATTCACACTTACATGGAAGCCTCTGGCCTCAAGAGCAGGATCTGTGCTTTAAAGAATGGAGGATATTCCTTTCTGTCTGCAGGGAACAGGAGGTTGGGTTGAGGGTTTCAAAGCTCTCTGAGGATCTCACTCTCCTGGTTCCCTCTGACTTCGCCCAGCTGTTGGAGGAGCCAGAATCTGTGATGATGCTGTCCCACTGTGGGCTTGCAAATCCCAGAAAAGTTCCTGTTTCAAAAGGAGTTACTGCAGGCTCAGCCTGCTGAGGTGTATTTAGTGGAAGCTCTGAACTGGAGCTGTTCCTGGGTTCAAGATAAGACAGAAATTTCTTAAAGTCATTTTTCCTTTGCTGATAGATCTTTGTTCAATGCAGAAAAGGCTCGTTTCACAAGTTAATTTAGCAAGTAAAATGCTTTTGAGTTCTTGAGCTGAGGCACAGGGATCCATCCCTTTGTTCCCAAATTTGAAATAGCCCCACTTGCTGATGGAATATTTCTAAAGATGCCAAGGAGGAGCTCTGGTGGAACTGGTACAGAGAACTGTTCTTCAGAGACCACAGCTGCTGGCCCTGATGCAGGACACCACTGCAGTTGCCACAGCTGCAGGATTTTGTTTAGGGTTAAAGTTTTGGGTTCTTCTCTTTCCTATGTAATTTAAAAACAAACAGAAGTGGATGTTTTGAAAGAGCAAAAATAAATTTTTATTCCTACCCACAAGATCTGAACAAGCAAATGATGCTTTGACACGCAGTCCTGTTTTTAAGTTAAAAATTCAATTAAAAATTTATTACGAGGTATAAAACATCACCTGGAGATGGGTAAGAAGCAGGAATGCTTACACAAATGAATCAGGCAAAAAACTATTAAGCACCAAGACACATCCAGTGTGGAGAACTGAGCTCCTTGAATATCCCCCAGTGGAAAAGTTGGTTTTCATTATTGAGAGTTCAGTGTAATAAGGGGTAAATGAAACAAACAGTTTAAGACAGACTGTGTTGATGATTTTTTTTTTTCTTCCCCTGCCCTGCAAAGTATGGAAACTATTAATTTTTATGAGGTTTGAAATATTTAGTAAAACTGACATATTTTACTGTGATTTGACTTTGGAAATAATTAAATTGCAAAATAATTAAGCATCATGTCAGCACCAAATTATTTTGCCTATGTTCAGTCATTATTATGTAATTAACTTCTTTACAGAGTATTTCTGTACTCTGTGATAGAAGAAACCAGTTTTTGCATTTGATTTGCAAATTCAGTAGATTTTTGTCTGGTTTTCTATCAAGGTTTATTCATCCTTTTTCTGTGAGCCCGTATGAAATCATTTAATTGATTCAAAAAAGCAAATAGTTGTGGGTTTTTTTGTTGGTTTTTTTTTTTTTTTTTTTTTTTTTTTTTTTTTTTTTTTTTTTCCAGAAATACTGTTTTGACAGAGATTGTGAGTTCTTATCCTGGCTGAGACCAAGACTGAACTCTAAATTCTCCCCAGGCTGCAGTTGCCACATTCTAACCCCTTTTGCTCAGGATTCTTGAGCAAACTGAAAAGTTTCCTGCCTAAAATATTCCTCACTCTTAGAAAGTTTGGTGGCAAACTTCTCAACTTAGCTTTTCTTTTCTTTTTTTCCCCTCGTTCCAAAGCTGTAACTTATGTCTTTGTTTAACTTTGTCAGACCTGCTGTTCCTGTAGGTGGAATTGACTGCGCCATTATCCCGAGCAAAAGTCACTCTGAAATTTCCAAGGGAATTGGTGACAGTCTGTGTTCAGATTAAGATGCTGTAATGGGAATAACTGCTGCTAAGCAGGAAAAGCCCTCTGCAAAACTTGAGAAGCTTTAGAGAAAATAAAGTGGAAAATGCTCAGTGATTGCTCCGTTGCTCTCGTTTAGAAGTGTTAGAGATTACTTGCCCTGTTAATATGTAAACAACATATTACTGGGCTCTCACTTTTTATTTTTAAAAATAATTGGGATCTCACTGGGTGTCTCTTTTCCCAGTGTCCCTTGCTTGAATAAGATGAATAATTCCAAGTTACCACAATTCACAGCTTGCAAATGATGCCGGTATTCCTGTAAGTTCATTTGTGTTCTCTCGCTCCTCTGCTCATCCCAGGCTGTTGTCCTGCTGGCTCCTAAATCAAAGTAGGTTTGGGATCAGACTTAGGTGGAGATAAAATGAGCCTCAAATGCATTCTTTGTTTTGCTGTAGTTTTGATTTTTCTCCTTGTTTGGCGGGAAATGTCATACGCACAATTTTTTTTGTTCCGTCTGTATTTCTTCCAATTGTTCTTACAGTGGACTTTGGTGCTCACGACAATTTGCAAAATAATACTATTTAAAATTTATTAAAACCTGAATTTATGAACCCCCTGAAGATGAGTGCTGTAGGGGACAAATCTGTAGCCTCTCTTAAGTCAAATTTCAGTCCAGTGACACAAATTGAGCTCTTTTTTTTACTTTTTTTTTTTTTCAGATCTGTTTAAAAAGCTTGTAAATATTCAGTATCTGGACAATTTATGAAACTGGGAGTAAAGCAAACCAACCAGAATTCTTTTTTTTTTTTTGTTCCCAAAAAAAAAGGCTCAGCTTATTTACTAACTTATTTATGTTGGAAGAACAAGAGAGAGGATAGTGTTGTTGAAGTGATCCTGTAAGATTTAACAAGGTTTAGTGAGTGACTCTTGGGCTGTGAATGCTTTTGTCTTGTCCCATGATCCTTGTTTCACTAAAACCTGAGCCAAGACTATTTCTGGTTCTCCCATCTCTAAGTGAGACCACGTTTTCCATGTTCCTGCGGCGAAGTAGATCCTCCACCGTGTATTTTGAAGTGCTGAAGCACACAGAGGGTGTTGACAAAATTTAAACAATTTTTTTATATATATATCTTATTTTATTTCGCTCGTTTAGAATTTTATTTGGGTTTTTATTGGCAAAGTTGATCAGATATCAGTCACAGTCAAAGCTGCATTAATCATTTTTAACGCATCTATGGAGGATGGTGTGAATATGATAAAATAAGACTTTTTTTAAAAAATCTGACGAGTGCAAACAGATGATGGGTGACAGTGATATTTTCAGTACAAGCTGGGAAACTGCTTTCTTTTGGATCTCTTACCTCTCCTAACATTTTAACGGAAGAAGATGCAAGACAAAACCTGTCCTCTTATGCCAATCATTTCAGAATATATTGCTCCAAAAATATTAATATAAATATGTAAGAAAGAAATAAGAATTTTAAAAAAAAAAAAAGGTCAGAGGAAGGAAACTGTCCCAGACACAGTTTTCCTGCTTGCATTTAGAGAATCAGTGTGGGGGGGGTTGTGGTTTGAATTTGGTTTTTTGGGTTTTGTTTCAGGTTGGGTTTTTTGGGTTTTTTTTATCATTTTAGTCTTGTGTGATTCTAAATACCAAAGATGATAAAGCTAAAGGATATTTCTTGCAGTCCAGATGGTGGTGGCCACTGGTGCCTACTTAGCTAATAGGGATTAGAGGCAGAGTGAGACTTTAATTTGGATATGATTAAACACGAAATATATGCCCACTAAGTTGACGAAATGAAGGAAGGCAATGCAAACGTGTTTTTAAATCTGAATTGAATTTTTTCCTATAGTCATAGCACAGGTTGCAGGATAGCTGCAAAAACGCAGGAATGGTACAGGATAGAGTAACTTCTGGCACGTCACTCTCATTTTTTTCTTCAAGTTTTTCCCCATAATAAAATAGGAGAGTGTTATTCAGCAAAATATCCTGGATGCCTCCCTGTGCAAATTTCCCTTGAGCTCTCTGAGGGTGCCACCAAAGCAGCAGATAAGTTGTGTGCACCAATATTTGTCAAAGACTGGCCCTCTTCAGGTTTTGTTCAATGGCTGGTATTGCCAGCAGCTCCTTGCTGTCAGTCACCCCCCAGAAACAGCCCAGGAAAGTTTCTGTCCGTGTCCTAATCTCTGCTTCACCTCCACCTCTGCCTGTTTTGGTGGCATCAGCTGTTTCCTCTTGGTATTGTAAATTATTCCTTCTTCTTGAGCTAACTGAGCAATTTTGGTGTGAAATTGATAGGAGTCCAAAATGTCAAAGTTTACCAGGTGTTTTATTTCCATGACTGTAGAGCAGACTTGAGGAACAGACTCTGCCTAGGCTTCATTTTATAACTTGTTCTAAACTTGCCATAAAATACATAAACAACTCACCTCCAACCAGTGGAGAAAGTCTATTTAAAATAATGCACCTAAAGGAAACTTCTGTTTCTTTGTGGTGATTCATGCTACTAAGTATTTCTGTTGTTGGAATAAAAATGGAAATCAGGAGCTCACTGCAGAAAGTTAATTCCCAGTGAGCAATTATCTGTGTGACAAACCAACCTTGTAATTGCCACTTCTGTTGGCAGTCTCCACAGAAAAAGAAAGGGTGCACAGAGCCCAAAGGCACTATCTTTTGGGGAAAAGTGAGTTGTTAGCATGTTGCATGCTGAGGCAAGGATGGGAAGGTGCTGGACTCTCCAATCCCAGTGGTACCCAATTCCAGCAGAACAAAAAAAACCCGGCACAGGGAGTTCCTGATGTTCATGGCTGAGAGTATGAACCCCAAAGGCAGCCAGTGGACGGTGCTGGAGTCTGCAGGCAGCTTGTGGGAGGTGTTGGTGGGGTCGGGGCTGAGCATCCAAGGGGAGTTTTGGTGCTTGAAACACGTGAGTGGACTTTCAGAGCTGGTGACTCTTCTCTCCAGACTTCCTCCAAGCAGTGGAGGGGATTCTCTGTGAAGTGAGTATAAGTCGATGTTAATGTAGCCCAGGTTTATCCTGGTTTATTATTTAAAAAAAAAAAAAAAATTAAAAGGAAAAGTAATGAAAGAAAAAAGAGTGAGAAGTTTTTTGTTTTGTGGGGGGTTTTGTGGTTTTTTTGCTTGTTTATTTGCGGTTTTGGGGGTTTTTCTTTTGTTGTTTTAGTTTTTGGGGGGGGTTGGTTTTTTTGGGTTTTTTTTGGGGTTTTTGTTTGTTTGTTTTTGTTTTGTTTTTGTTTTGGGGGGGTTTTTTTGGCTGAAACTCAGAAGTGTTTCTATTAATTTTTGCTGCATCCACTGATGGAAATGTGTACTGGGAGGATTATAGCCTGGATATCCTTAGAACTGCTGCCATCCTTGTTCTCTGCAGAGGAAGGCCTACCCCTAACAAACCTTGTCCCTCTCTGAGAGGAAAAGAAAGCCTTGATCCTGCCTCTTGCTTTGGACAGGGCAGGAAACTAGAGAGAAAAAGTGTGCTCTGTGGCAGCTGGAGCTGATTTTATCCCTGCCCGTGCTGTTGATCATTTGGGTTTTCCAAAGGCTCTCTGTCATTATCCTGGCCTCGCTGTTTAAACACTTCCTAAAGGAAGCAGGGAGGAGACAGAGCAAGGATATTTGACCCAGGCCAGTGGGAGTAGACTCCAAATCTCCTGCTTGCCAGGCTGCCATCCTACCCTCCCAGTACCAACCAGCCCCAGTTTCAGCGCTTTTATCTGGTGCCTTTCTCAGTGATAAGACAGAGAGTGGTGCAAGAGGACCTTTGAAACTCAGAAGCTGCCAAATTGTTTTTATTAATTTTTTTTAAATGTATGTTTTCTGTTCAGGTTCCAGTGTAAATTCCATTGGGAGGCTCCTGCTGCTCCTGTAACCCTGTGCATGATTTCTCTTTCATCACATCCACAGGCTCTGTCTCTGCCTTCTCTTGGCCCCCGGGGGATGCAAAATTAAAAACTACCTGATTGTGAATGATGACAGTAAAAGTTTATAAGCTACTAAAATGAAGTTATGGCACCTAGGAGCTCAGTTAGCTTGCAGTGTTAGGTGATAAGTTTTTAAAACTGGCTCTGAGGTAACGCTGCAAAGGGAAGGGAGCAGGCTGAGGTGTGGTGGTGCTGCTCTGTGACAAGCAAGAAGGTGACATGGCATGGAGAGAGCTGTGGAGAAGCTTAGGAAAACTGATGGCAGTTGTTCTTTGTCAGTCCCAGGAGAGCTAAAGGCAGCAGCTCTGGAAAGAAATGTGTTTATAACTCTGAGATGTGGAGAGAAGAGGAAAATGTAAATACGTGAATGTGTGTTTGGCAGGGTGTAATCATTTGACTGGTGTCTCTCCCATGCTGTGGAACTGCTCTTTGTCTCTAACCAGAAAAATATTAACAGTTTAGGGATGGCAATCAATGTGTAAAAATGGCATTTGTGGCCCAAAGGTCTGTCAGGTTTTTACCATAGAGCTGTGGTAAGGCTGGTTCTCCTTCTTTCCCCATCACCTCTTTCAAGGGGTGAACAGCCCCACTGTTCAGATGGGCAGGATTTGATAGCAGACTTTCATGCAGCAGAGAAAGGTGACTTTGGGCACACTGATGCTGGTGTAGTTCAGATCAGGGTATGCTCTTAATCTAAATCTCCTAATAATCTCTGATTTGCATCACAGAATGATCTTGGAAAACAACTGAGCTCTTTCTAGAGGGAACTTAACAAAAAAATAAGCTCATGTCTGATATGTTCCAGCTGTTAGGGGGAACAGCTCTGGTGTGAACCCCCCGAGCTGTGGAGAGTGTGGACAGCACATTCTCAGCACCAGCTGTTTCACACTCTGCATTTCTTCATTAATTGCTAATGAAGACAGTCTATCTGCCTTCTTCAAAGGCAATAAATATCCTCTATTCCCAAATTGTGTATATGGTCGTTACAGCACTGTGCAGGCGTCTGATATTCTGTAAATTCAGTTTCTACTGGAACCCTTTTTTTCCCCCCTGCCTTGGTTTGAGATGGTTTTGCTGTAGTTGATCATGACACTTCAGGTACTGGTTGCCTTCAGCTGCAAACTGACTGAGGCTGGCTTGGTTTTTATTTTAATTTCTGTGGTTATTTGCCACCTGAGCTTGTTTGCAGACTGGTTGCGGTGAGCAACACTGAAAGCAAAACATCCACAAACTGGAGTGCACAGGAATACACGGGCAGGGAAGTCTCTGTGTGCATGTAGGTGCTGCTGTCCTCTGCTGAGTGGAGTGCCAGAATGGCCCAGACACTATTGTCAAGAGCCTTGGCTGAAAAAAGGTCTGATCTGTGTAAAGAAACGCTGAATGAGAAAAAAGGACACCTTACAGGCTCATGGCTAGAGGCAGCTGTAAAGAATGTCAGGTGGTATCTTGGTCATGGAGCACTATCCAAGGCATTGAATTAATGCTTTTAATGTTTTGAGTGGTAAGAATATTTCTTTAATTCTTTCTGTTAAAAGCATGAGAGATACAAGTAAGGATTTCTATGGCCCATCTTAATTCTAGCTCTTCCTAAAATTTTCACAGCTGACTTTGATTTAGCTGTGCTTTGCACAGGGTAATACAGATGGAAGAGGGTTAGGTTTTCCAGCGCACTTCAAATTTATTAGGGAAGTTCTTTAGTTTCTTTAGACCTGTCTGCAAAGCAAGAGCAGACTCAAAACCCCCTATGGATGCTGTGAGAATGAAATCTGTATCAACAGCTACAGGAGGGGGGGTCAGAGCACCTGAGGGGATTGTGTCTCACACCAAGTTATCTTCATGTCTTCCACGTGAGCCACGTCTCGTGCTGCAAGGCAAACTAATTCTGCTGCAAACGTCTGCTTTACCAGGCAGCTGGTTTCCACACTTGCTGCGTGAAGGCAAATTGGAGAGATTCTTCTTCTTCTTGGCTTCCCTAATGATGGTGAACGCCCTGGGGTTCTGGACCATTGCACACAGGTACGTTTGAGAAAATGAGAACTTGATGTTTCATTTGTAGGTGCAGGTAGAAATTCTTGTGAAGCCCGTGGACTGGTGCGTAATAAAGAATTGATAGTGATAGATCATACGTGGAGAGAGATTGCACAGCAAAAAATGTTGTGGTGGGGTTAAAAAATAACTGCAACAAACAGATGTCATTAACCTTAAATAGTTAAGGGGTCTTATTAGTATAAAAAATGTCTTATTAATATAAAAAGAGCATCATATTATTTCTAGAAGGGTCTAAATATGGACTTTAGACGGGAACACAAATGGGAACATGGAACTTGCCTCCAGTGCCCTTGGTTTTGTACCCATTTATAGAAATCCTTGCTGCTCTCCCGGTGAGCTCACACCTGGGACAGAGGGGTGGTGAGAAAGCAGCATTGCTGCAGGTTAATGCAGTGGTGCAGCAGATGCAACAGAACAACCCCCAAATACTCTGCTGGGCGTGGGAGCAAAGCAGCTTCCTGCTGGAGACGAGAGAATTTCTCAGCCCACTCACAGGAAGCAACTTTATGCCACCCGTAGAGCCTAGGTTTAATCCTTGTATTTTGCCTGTAAAATGCAACGAACTCGTAACTCTGGAACATTTAATCTCAGTTAATTCTCTGTTGTCAACATAATAAGCCACCCTTGAAGTCAAGAAGAGGGAGGGAAAGCAGCCCGTGCCTCCAGACGTGGGAGGGGTCACCTCAAAGTGGCTCTTAGGCAGCGGGAGGCAGTTCTGTGCAAATCCTCCAGGAGCCTTGATGAAGCAGGGATGTGATGATGAGAGCAATAGAAAACTTCCAAGGGCAGTGCATTTCTAGAGCCCTCAACAAAAACTGTAATTTTTTTTTTTTTTTTTTCTATTTCATATAGCACCAACTTTGCAGCTCCAAAGTTTACCGTAGCATCTTGTTGATTATTCCAATGTGATTCTCTTCTTTAAAATGTGGACTGGGTCACAACGAAAAACATTTCCCCTGAACATACTTTGCACTCCTCTATGGGATTTTATTCTTCTGTAAATTGAAATTTCCATTTGTGGCATTTACTGCTGAAAACTAAAAGGTTTTGATTGTCAAAATGTTACCATAAAATTGGTGTGAACTAAAAAAAAAAAAAAAAGCCACAGCTTAACATTTTTATGAAGAAATCTGTTGACCTCCAGTATTCCTAAAAATAGAAAACCAAACATTTAAAAAAAGTTTATTTCAAATCAGCATTTCACTTTAGAATCAAGGTACCTCATTTTTCAATAATACAAGTTTTGACTTTCTAGAAATACGGGGTTTTTTAAATCAATTGTAATTGTTTCATTTGTCGATGAATAAGAATTCTCTGAGCGGGGAGGAAAGAGTGAGGACTATTTAGATAAACACTGATTTTGGCAGATGGGGAAAACAGACTTTAAAATTTGGAATAAGAAAAAATACACTGAAATTTCTCTGAAAAAAGCATGTTAAAAAGCATGTTGATTATTAATTTTTTTGTAAAAGGACGCAGTACAGGTATTAATATCTGCACCCAGTTTGATACTTCTCATCTTGAAGTTCTGAAATGCTCTAGGAAAATGTGTACTTGCATACTTGGAAGGCACTGTAACTTAAAAAGTATTGTGTATAAACAATGGGTGAAGCTAATACTTTAAAAGATTTAAGGTTTACCTAAAAAAAAAAATATATTTTTCTTCTATATCATCTCTCCCAGATACAACAATCTGCATGAGGATTGTGCCAACGAGTTCAGAGGAAATCTTCCCGGAGAAAAACTTTTGAAGCACGAAAAAGCCATCAAGCATTATAATGCTGTCCTGGAAAGTTCTCCCATTTTGTCTCCCGTGGAGAAAACCTGATCAAATTTCACCCTCATCTGACTAAATTTTGATTTTTTTTATCCACCAGCTCTCTAATGATAAATTACCCAGCGCACTTAAGTGGAACTGTGTCCTGGTATTTATGAATTACCTGATGAATGATAATGTTATTTATAAGTTAACAAAATAGCATTCTTCATAGGAATTGGCCTTGAAGGAGGCTGCACCGTCATAATTCACATTGAGGCCAAGGAGAGCTCACTGCTTGCCACAGCTGATGGAGAGAGGCCTTTTTAATCTTTATATGGAAATAGGTATCCACATACATTTGTATTTAGGAGTGGTCAAAAATTAATAAACATGCAGACATTTGTTTAGCAAATTGCTTTGTGACAGTATAATTTCCAAGTGGATTTGAAATCTGGTTTTGGCTGGCTGACATTTGCAATGGTGGGAGCCCTGTGTGCTGTTCTTGGCTCCTGCTGATCCTCAGCCTTCAGCAGGGCGCTGCTTTAGTTTCCCTGTCAGTGAAAGGGACACAAGCACATCAACTTTCTTTGGAAGTTCCTTTGGGATCTACCAAAAATACACTAGAAACGACAGCCCAGCCATCAGTCCATGAGGTGTGTCATGAAATGTTGATTCTCGAGGCATCCAGTCTCACCTGGCACCCACACCATGAGGTTTGCCATTCCTAAAGGAATGTAATGAAAAAGGGATGTAAAGAAAATTGCTAACAGGAAGAGGGGAGAGTGGAATAGATCAGCATCAACATCACTAATTGCACCTGAAGAGGGGTGAAGGGAATTGGGAGAAGATTGGGGAAATGTAGATGCAGCTGGTGATGGGGGAAATAATTATTAGTGAAATGCTTTCCAGTTTAAAGATCTACACAGTGTTAAACACTCCCAAAATTGGCTGATTTTTGTTATTGTGAGGGATGATAATCTCGCCCTTTTCTTTTTAAAAGTTGTATAACTAAAAAAAGTGATGAGAGAAGTGGGATCTTTATGTGATAAGGAAACATTGAACCAAAAAACTAAAGGAGCACTTTGATACCAAGATGTCCGTAAGGGAAGGGGCAGTTAAGCCAGAATCCTTCCTAGATATGAGGGATGCTCCACCACAGGAGCAGCTCCATTAAAAGGATGTAACTCGCTGAAGTGCCACAGTTTGTGAGCTGGAAACTCTGAAAGAGCTGGTGGGGGAAATCTCTTCTGCACCATTAGCCACACTTAATGCCGTGGCTTTAGGCTGGGCATTGTGGGAGTGGGAGAAAAACGTGAATGCACCCTTCCCAGCAAGGGACAGACTGTTTCTCCGAAAGTGGCTGCTGGAGCTGGGGCTGTGAGAGGAGAGGCAGCAAATGGCTGAAGGATCTCTTCTCTGAGGGCACTGGAAAGTGTGAGGCAGGCTAATTTCCACATATTTCGGTAAATTTATCCATGGCACCTTGCAAGGTATTATTTTCTAAATTATGCTTGTACTGCAATAGACCCAGGTTTAAGCCATGAAAAATACTCTTTTTCTTCCCTAAGAAATTCTTGAATACTTGACCTTTGTCCTTGCACAGAAAAGCTACAGAAGTGCCGGTTGGAATCTGCTGACAGGAGGGCTGTGATTGCTCTCAATGCATTTGAGAGTTATACACAAAAGGAGAACTATGTAATAGAAGGCCAAAATTTAAATTTTTGAGCAGGTGAATACGGTTGGGCTGTAGATATATTTTATTAACTAATAATTTTCATTTTTAGCTGAAAAAGTAACAACAGTTTGGAACCGTTTTAAATCGAGAACAAGAAACTTAACTCTATTTTAAGGTAAAATGTTTAGTCTGCTGTAATCTCAGCCTGAATGGCCTCAAACTTCCCAAGACCACTTTTTTTTTTTTTTCTTTTTTTTTTTTTTTTTCCCCTCAGAAATTGTAACATGAGAATAGATGACAGCAGATAACAGAATGCAGCCATTTGAGTTGAATTGTCTGATGAGGATAATTCTGCAAGGAAAAAGAGGGTTAGTTAACTCCCTGGATAGGACTTCCTTAGAATGGGCTTTGGGATGAAGAGTTGAATATTGAAAGCTTCCAGCCTTCTTCACACAGACAGGAAGAACGTTTTTTTCTTTCAGATTTCATAAAGTTTGGCCTTTCAGATGGATGGCAGGAGAAAAGGGGGCACAGGTTGCTGAATTTGGGCTTAATTCAGTGGGTGGAGCAGAGGAATCTGCATGCAAAAATCCATCAATCAATCTCACTGTTATGACAGAGCACTTTAGCACTCAAAACCAACAGACAGATTTTTTTCTTGAACTGCAGCATCTAGGACTCCATTCAAAGCTGATGGAATCCTTTGTACGTGCAGGGCACTGCCTAAATTATATAAATCTTGTGCCAGCACGCAGTGAAATCGGTATAAAGGACTCTAAAGTCTTGGTCTTTACTTGGAAGGAAGCTGCTTTTCACTTCTGAAAAATTTAGTGACTTTTTGCATCAAAAAAAAAAAAAAATTGGAGGCCAGAAAAAACAAGGGTGTGTGTGTGCATACAAAATGATGCAATAAACAGCTGGAAAATGTTAGGAGAGCCCTCTTTTGTTCAGCCTTTTGTTGATCTATGGTAGTTTTCAGGGGAGATAACAAAGCACTCAGGTCTGATTGCTTGTGTTTTAGGTCACCTCTTGCCATTCTGGACTGCTTTGCACGAAGTAAATTTAGGATACTTTGGCATGTTTTACTCCTCACCATAAAGGTTGATAGCTTTCAAACGCATTGTGGAAAAAGTTGACTCCTAGATGAGATTAGGAGTGACCAGAAACATCCCAGTTCTGTATTTTGTTTGATTACTGCCTAAACTTTCTAGCTGTTCTCCCAGCACAGAGTGAAATTAGTACAAAGGACTCTAGATTCAGGGCTGACTTTGGAAGAAGTTGCTTTTGTGCAGCTCTGGTTATAACTGAGTAGGTGCTGTGCTCATCAGAGGTCATCACTAGCCTTGAACAGCCAGATGTATTTCTGATTACTTGATACACCTTGGGGGGTGTCTTTTTAGTGGTTAAACGTGTGTTTTACACTGTATTCACGGACACACACGCAAAATAAAATTACAAGTTCTGCCCCAGACAGTTCATGGACCATCTCAGTTCAGTCTGAATGCATGGGACACCATTTTGTGCGAGGGCTGGGGGGGCTGAAGAAAACTCGATGGAGAGGATTAAGATCTCCATCTGTTAAGTTTGCACTGATGATAAAACACATGCTCCCAGTTGGAACAAGACGCATTAAAAGAGCAATTTCACTTCTACTGCCTAGCAACAATGTCATTGAGCACCTGCAATAGTTTAAACATTAAGCATAATTGGCTTTGCTTGACATAAATCTGTAGTTTTGTAAATAAGAGCAGTTGAGTTACTATGTAATACCAATTAGCTTTAAGGAATGCTTTGTTTGCTGAAGCCTGCAGCTCTGTGGAGGAAAGAGGGAGTTGTTAAGGCTCAGCAGTGCTAGTCAGGAGGTAGAACCCAGATCTCAGACAATTACACAGGCTTTGAATATCCTTGTGCAAGTTACTTAATTTGTTTCAATCAGTTTCCCTAAGTACAAAAGAAAGAGTAACTTTTATATATATATATATATATATATATATATATATATATATATTTTTTTTTTTTTTTTTTTTTTTTTTTTTTTTTTTTTTTTTTTGTAAAAAACTCTGAGGATGTCTGATCAAAACACCTTGGAGGTAATTTTACAGCCCTAAGCTGAGCTGTCTTCCTCTAGGTTGGATTTCCTTTCCCTTCTTTTAGTGGAAGCTACTTGAAAATTCTTGAAGCATCTCGAAAATTCTTGTAAATTTTCTAGAATCGCTTGTTTTTTGCCAGGGATGGAGGAAAGAGGTGTGTGATCTGCTAGACATGAAAATCAGTCTTGTTCAGTTCCTGTGGGAACTGTGAGCTGGAAAGGTGAGGTAGGAGAATCCCTTCCTCGTGGTGTTATAGAGCAGAACTAAAGCTTTTAACTTAAGCTTGGTGTCTCTTTGCTGTAACATGTATTACATTTGTGTTGGCAAGGGCAAATACAGCTGCCTTCCACAGGATGTTTTGAAAGACTGCCCTTTTTTAATCTGGGAAAAAAAAAAAAGAAATTCACAAATTTCCTCATGATTTCTCTGTTCTGAATAAAATAAAAATTATCTTTTCCTTTCTGTCTACCTGGTCTCTAGAAAGTCTCACCATAGAATTCATATTCTGGTGATGTAGTACTTAA
>NW_026690174.1:0-44674 GCF_015227805.2 Hirundo rustica
TGCGTGTGTGAGGACTGGGATTTGGGCAGTTTTTGGGAAGATAGAAGGGAATAAATCTACTTCCTGGATATGCGGTGGAGGACTGTGTAGCAGGGAAGGGGAGTCTTTATCAACTGTATCAATATTTCACCCAAATTAGGGGTGGAGCAGTGATGGGCATGGGTGGGTTTGGTTATTCATGGACGACTTTCTGTTATTCCTTGTGCAGCCTTTTCATTCTGTTGTGGGATTTACTGTCCAGTACCGTTCTAACAAACCGTGTAGGAAGTTTAGATGAAGGATCAGCGTTTGGGTCAGTTCACTACAGAATCTTGCCGAGGCTGGAGGACTGGGGTGATGACTGCTCTCAGCAAAGGTTACTTATTAACACTGGCTGAGATTGGCCTCAGCGCAGGGTGGGAAAGCGAGGGTTTGGATCAGGAATTCTGCAAACGAGGCCTCTGTGTGATGGTTGATTTCTCGTGTGTTTCAGTGAGCCGGGGCTGGCACAAGGACTCGTGCAGGTACTGACCTGGCACTGGAGCCGTTGCCCTTGGAGCCATTTTAAAGGTATCATCCTAGAACCTTTTGGAGGCCGTTCCTGGAATTCCATTTGTAGCTGGATCTCACTCCAAGTGCATCAGTCCAGGTGAGGGCTGTGACCTCTCCACACTGGTGCACCCCTTGGTGCACACTCGGGCTGGAGTGGGTTTTCCAGGGAAGCGGAGATCACTGGGGAGTGCTGCTCTGGAAAGCAGGGAAGGGACCTGCTGGGAGTTGCTTTTGCAAATCTGACATGAAGTTTGCAAAACCAGCACAAAATTCAAATCCCTAGGGATTTTGTGGAGGAGGTATTGATCACCCTAAGACCTGGACGAGGACAGGCTTTCGTGGTAGGAGAGCCTGAGGTCTGTAAATCTCAGATTTGGTAAGATCTGTGTGGTTAAAATCAAGTCACGGTCCCAGGGGCTGATGGTTTCTGCTCATTCCTGTCCCCAGCCTGGGGAATCAGAGATAATTTCAGAATAATTAGAAATTTTAGAAAAATACAGCTAAAAATCTCACCTCTGTCCCCCCTAAGTTATCCCAGTTTTTCTCAGCTAGGAGCTGCAAGGAATTCAGGCAGGGGAAAAACCATCAGGGAACAGCTGTAGATTCAAAGACAGAAAGAGAAGATCTTCCAGCAAAGGGGAAAGGTTTCAGAAAACATTTCTGCAGTCTAATTAATATTTATTTCTGATTCCCCAGTGAGAAGAACACGAACTCCCACCCATTCAGGCCTGACAGTTCCCTGCAGCGAGAGCTCAGCACACATCCACAAAAACAAGTCCAGTATCTGAAAGAGAAAAAAGAAAGACCAAACCAGAAGAAAAAGGTGATTTGTTTTGCTTCGACGTTATTTCAAGTTCCTAAAGCCCAAGCAACATTTGCTCTTGATTTTGATTGGGTGAATCATGAGCAGTGGGCATAGGTGATGCCATTCGTTTATCTGAAAACCCGGTGGAATTGGGAGGGGACACTAGAACTGTTTGTGTAGAAAAATGTGAGAGGATGCCAAGGGGAGTGGGGTGGCATTTTTGAGGGAATTGCTGAGGTAATTGAAGGGAGCCCGGCAGACAATTTCCCTGGGAAATCCGAGGCCCCACGGGCCCATGGCCGGGGCTCTCTGGGGGTAGCGGCGAGGGCTCGGCGCTCGGGACTCGCTGTGTCCTCCCTCCTCGGCAGCAGCTGGTGGGGAAGGGATGAGGGGAGGCTGGAAAGAGCGAGCAGAGGAGTGGCCTCAGGCTCGAGAGGGGCAGCAGAAAGGCACCGTGGGCAGAGGGACCTCCCTGGTGTCACCAGGGCACCTGCGGGGAACAGAACGGGCACTTGGAGCGCAAATGGAGGTGAGGGGTGGATGGTTTGGAGCAGAATCTTCATCTGCAGGGAACAAGTAGGGGATGTCTTTGGGTGAAAAGCTGAGGCCACGTGTCTAACCACCGTGGCCCAAGTTGTGTCTGCGCAGAGTGGGACCAGAGGTGAAGGTCAATACAAAATCAGCCCTGCTTGACCTCTAAATTCCAGGTTAACTTTTACAAACTGCTAAATGAGGGATTGAAAATACCTAACAATGAAACCAAGAGCATTAATGAGATTCTTGGGAATCCCATTACCTTGTTGTCATAGAATTCTTAACAGAGTTTTGAGCTCTTGATGACAACAATGCATTTCTTTATTTGGATTATTCGCTCTATGGGGTTTGGGGTTTATTTGGATCTTAAAGCCCTCACAGTGACCCCGGCACTGCTCAGGAGCTGGTAGGAGAAACAGAGTCAGAGCTCCTGGCAGACACAGGCTGTTTTCCCCCAGAGCAGATTATGGAGGAATTGTTTGGGACTCGCGTTGTCCCTCTGGGTGATGCCAGTCGCTGTGATTTGTATAATTCCATACATTTGACTCCCCAAACTTCCCAGCCCAGGGGCTTGAGCTGACAGGGCAGCACTAAGATTGTTCCCTGTGCGGAGCCCAGATTCGGTGCTCACTCTCAGCTTTGCTAGTTTGGATGAATTATAGCCATGGCCCCCAAGTCCCTGCTCAGTTCCCGCTGCAGTAACCTCACGGAGCGAGGATATTCCCGTGCAGAGCTGCCGCTCAAATGCCAGCTGTGTCGGGAACCAGCAGAGCTCCCAAGGAAGCTCAGCAGCACAGGGACAAGGACAGGTTTATATTTCAAAGATTTTGCTATTTACAACCCTCATCCCCCAGCCCCACCCATGTCCCCTGGGGGGCACTTGACAGAGTTGCCTGGAATTCAGCTGATTTCACCCCCGCCCCGAGCTCAGGCTCCCGTTGATATTTTAAAGCAGGAGAAGGCGCTGGCCGGACGCGCTCCCGGCCCGTGCTGAGGCAGCCCCTGTACCCACAGGAGAACACCTCTGCCTGAAGAAGCTCAGCTCCTTCCAGAGCCTCAGCGGTGGCCTCTACAAAGTCTTTTCCCTCAGCTTAAGTACAGCTTAAGAAAGGATCTGAATAGGAAAAGAGTCACTTGTCTTCCCCACTCAGTGACTTTATATTCCCACTCAGGGATTGTTATAGCTAAGAGATCTAGAATTTAGACAAGAGAACAGTAATAGAGTTAAGTTCTAACTGTAATGCTGATTTTCTACTGTCACTATTTCCTCACCCATAAAAGACACTTGGAATGACTTTTCTGTTCCCCAGGACCACTTGTAGGAGTAAACTTCACTATTGGTGATGAGAGTTAAACGTGAAGAAAAAAAGCTGGATAAGTATTAAGCTGTTAAACTTGCTGCCACAAGACTGTACTGTTAAAGAGTGTTACGGGGATGATGGGAAATCTGGGATAAGCTTAGCCATGGAGACTTTGTTCCATTTCATCTACTAGGCTTTTTTTTAGGAAAACGGAATATCTTATGGAAAAATACGAAGTCTTTCTCTCTGACGTTTGTATTGACAGGTTGCCAAGACGTGTTTGGGGAACCGTAACGATTCAAAGCCTCGTCTGAAGGCAGCAGAAGCAGAGACAAGCTTTCAGGTATTCTCTTTCAGAGTAATGGCCGGCGTTTCTCTAAAAGGTCTTGTGAAATGCAATTACTTGAAGTATACTTACACATTCTTCACCAAGTTCTGTCTCAAAAGAGAAGACTACTCAGTTCAGACTTTGACTGCATCTAATTGCAATTCATCTGTTCAAAATGCTTTCTGGCTGGTATTTGGCTGGCAAACTATTAAATATTTGAAGGAGTAGTAGTCAAATTACTTAATTTGATAGTGCGATGTCTTAATTTGATAGAGTGATGTCTATAGCTCTGGAAGCAGGAGCAGGGAGAGATTTCCAAAATAATTTTATATATATATATATATTTATTTATTTATTTATTTAATTGTTATACATAGTATCATATGCAGTTACATGAGGCTGCCTGCAGCACCAGACTGGTATGGCTTTGCACAGTGGAGGTTGTTAACTGTGCTTCCTTTAGCAGAGATCAGGAGCCTTTTCTAGGCACAGTGGGCAGATACCATATTCTGCTGCAATAGTTTGTAACTGGTACATCAGTTGAATAGAAATACAGCTCTGTGTGCACTATTGCCATGGCTTTTTTTAATTTGCCATAATTTTGCCATTATTTGCCGTAATTTTTTTTTATTATTTATTTTGGCTTATGTATATATGTATTCTGTACACCATGTTTACACTGATGATGTTTTCACCTCTACAGGAGTTGCACAGCCCTCCATGGACTAAACCTGAAGATAAAAAGCCACCTGAAAAAAAGGAGAAAAAATACAAAGAATCAGTTAGTATAGCAGGAAAAAACCTCTAAATGCCACTGATCAACATTGCAAAATGCCAGTGGCTTCCATCCTCACGTTCCATTAGCACAAAGGCATGAAATGTCCCAGGTTTCCAAAGCATGCATTTTTCACTGTTTTATCAACGTCTGTAAACGAGTCTAGAACAGACCGATTAGCACCTTACAGCAAGAATCCAGAATGGATATCTGAAGAAATGCTTTGGAATGCAGTCCAGGTTTGGAACTCTTGTTCTACCTTATCAGTAATTGTATACTATCAATTACCTGCTTTGTAAACGGCAGTTATTCTTGAGTATTTTCTCAGTCTGTTTTATTTCATGTCATTTTGTGGCAGATTGGGTTTTAAGATTAAGGGGCAGTCAGTGTGTGTGGGGGGGAAATCTCTGTGTAACCACATTTGAAGTACAGTCCTTAAGTGCGGCTGTAAAAGGAGAACTGTGCGTGGGGGTCCGTGTATACTGACCCTTCAGTAATTCCATTTCAAATCTACTTCCTGTTACACAATAAGTTCATTCTGTTATTTTTTTTTCCTCACTGCTGTCTTAACTAGTCCATTTTTGAACACTGCAAAGCTGACAGAAGTGGAGTTTGAGGGATGGAGATAGAGAGATTTGTTTGCTTGAGCCCCCATTACTTTGGGGATTCAAGCAAGAACATTTGCAGGAGGTACTGGTTACAGCTTCATAGCTTGGATGGGAAGTCAGTTTCATCCCCTATATTTGTGCTGATCTCAACGGGATAAAACAGACTTTAAAGGGTAAAGCCCTGTTTTGTCCACTGCTGTTGGCCTATGATCCCTGCACCAGGGAGGAGCACATTGATTGGAGTGAGCTCTGTCACTCGTGGATTCTTTTCGTTTCTCCTTAGTCACGTACTCTCTGATGAGGAAGCAGAAGGAAAGGGGGAAGAAGGAAGGGAGAGTGTTTTTCTTGCTTGTGTTTGTCATTACTGGTCTAATTTAAGAGTTCATCTGTCCTATCTTGTTGAGATGTAAATCTTTCAAGAACAGTAAATTGCCTGATGCAATGCTGTGCTATCCCTAGCAAGAAGTGTTTTAAGCAGTTGGAACTTGTAAACTTTCCCCTTTGTCTTAAAGCAAACATTTTTTACTAGATTTAAATAGTTATAATCATTTATTTTTTTTCTTGCTGTGTATCAGTTTAAAAGCAAATAGACAATTTTTTAATTTCACTTAGTGGTGCTCTATCTTCATTTTTAGCACTTTAGATTTTACCTGTCCTTCAGCAGTCTCCTGCAATGTCTGCCTTTTCCTTGCTGGTAGGAATAATCTTTCACCTTGACACTTTGTATGTGCTCCTCTGCTCAAAGGTAGGTAGCTGCAGAACGGTGGGCTTCTCTGCCTTGAGAAAATACAATTTTAAAAGGAAAAAAAACCTCATGAGCTGACCAAATGATGACAGAGTACGTCTTAAGACTGTCCTTTTTAAGGATCAAAAGAAGTGAAATTGTGGCCACGAAATTAATCAGAAAAGAGATGCGGCTTTTTGTCTCTGATCCTGAACCTTGCTGAAGGCAGTCTGCTGTCTTGCAGAATTTTCAGTGAGCAAGAGACTTGTGATCTTGTCATATCTACAGCTGGCATTCGTTTCTGCTCATGCCAAAAGCAACCTCTCTTTGCACATGGCACACCTCGGCTGAAAAGGCCGCTGCAACTCTGCCCACAGAGGGAAAAGGACCTGAAAGTTTTCAAGGAGGCTCAAGAAAGGGACAAATAGGGGTGTGGGGGGCTCTGTCTCCTGGGGGCAAAGTATCAGTAGGAGCCCTTGATAACTTTAAAAGTAGCCCCCAGGAGGGAGAATTTGAATTTTCAGTAGATACAGGGGCTGAGAGGACATGTGTTTGTAGAATTCCAAAAGGATGCGAGAAAAGCCAGAATACAATTCAGTTAGTAGGGGCAGAAGCAGAAGAATTTAAAGCACCAGCTATAAAACATGTCATGTTTGAAGGAACAAACCAAATAGGAATGGGGGATGTTTTATTAGTACTGGGGGCAGGATGTCATTTGCTGGGGAGGAATTTACAAGTGCAGTTAGGTATCGGAGTGCTTCCGGAGGACAGAAAATGGAAGTCAGACTTCCCAAAAGAGGAAGATGAAAAACAAATGGAGGGAGTAGTTTGGGCCAAGCCTGGAAACAGGAGCAAGTTAAACATAACCCCTGTAGCAATTGAAATAACGAACTAAGATTGATGAGGATGGACTCAGGCTAGCAGAATAAAAGGAGCAGTAGAAGAACCCCAGGACTGGAAGATCGTCACCTCCACAGAAGGACTGAAAACGGCTCTGAAACCAAAGCCGAGGGCTCAAAGTGGCAAGCGAACCACGGGCAGCAACACATCAATCCAGACTGGGAGAGAGTTCCCTGTGGGCTTTATCAGTTCCTTTGTATTCCCAAAGGCCAGAGCCTTTCCAAACTCCAGGCCAGTGATTTAATACCTCCCCAGTCAGGGGCTTCAGGGTTGGATAAACTAACAAACACCGGGTCCATAAATCCTAGAGTTTTTGCTTTAGCCTGCTACTTACAAAAGGAAATCCCATCAACTTTCCCTAGTGAAACCGCTCCCAGATTTACTCCTGGTCACACACCCTGCTTGAAACAGCCTGGGCCAAGGCATCCACGCTGGGGACAATGGCCATGTGAAAACTGTGGCCAGCTCTGGTGATGTAGATCCCCCAGGCAGCAAGTGTGTTGTAAACTCTGTCGAGATAAAACGAAAAGTTCCAGCACTACTTGAGGGCAAGTACCAGTCCTAAGGCTTTGTTCTGGAGTTGTGGATGCTCCTCGATACTCACAAGTTGTGAGAAGCTGCAGTAAATCAAAAACAGGGACGTGAAAGGAGGAAACCGACCAGAGGGGTGGATGCTAAGTTCAGGAGTAATAGGAGAGGAGAGCCTCTGGCATTTAGGGAGAGAATTCTTAGATAATGTATGACAAACTTCCTGTAAAAGGCGACTAAACTTTTCTGGTGCAATGACCCTGGGAAGAATCCCTATTATGGGATCCCGGAAATATCTAAAATTTGGGAAAACATGAATAACCAAAGAAAGGAACGCTGGAAAGCACCAGATGGCTCATTCTGGATATGTGGGAAAAGGGCTTATCCAAAACTTCCTCCCCTATGGAAAGGAAGTTGCACTCTAGGAATTATCCAAGCAGGATTTTCCCTGTTGCCAAACGGAGACCGAGATGATTTGGGAATACCGGTATGCGGCACCTTAATAAGAAATAAGAGAGAACTAATTGGAGAAATCGGGGGGGGTACCAAAAGTGGGGCAATGAGGAATGGCCACCTGAACAGATAATAGAGGCATTGGTCCAGCCCCCTGGGCACGAGGTGGGAGCTGGGGCTATTGAACCCCAATTCTTGTGTCAAATCGCGTCGTAAGACTCCAAGCAGTTGTAGAAATCATAACGAAGGAAACAGCTGGGCCGTGGAGTTAACAGCCAGCCAGCAAAGGCAAAGCAGGGCTGCAGTGTACCAGGATCAGCCAGCATCAGACTATTGGCTAGAGGAGGAAGGAGGGGTTTGCAGAAAGTTTAACACATCTGATTGCTGTCTACAAATCGATGATTACGGGGCTGCAGCTTTGGGTAGAGCTAGAAACATCTGGAAAATAGCCCATGTGCCAGCCCAAAAATGGGAATTGTAATAAATAAAGGATGGTTACAAGATTTTTTTTCTTTATTTCTATTCTTATCCTGGTGGAAAAAGGCAGACTTTGTATTGTTATGTGGAATAACAAGTTTAATCTTGCTTCCATGTTTGATCCGGTGTCTTATCCCATCAATTACTTACGTGGTTCAAAATATGCCAATAATGACAATGCTCACCCATCCAGAGTCAGAAACCATGGAAAAAAGGCAGAAAATGATGGTGTTGAGAACAATTAAAGATGATAAAATCCCAGAGAAGGCATTTAAGATCTATGAAAGATCTCAGTATGTCAAAAGCATGGAGGCTCAAAAGTTGTAGCTCGAGCCAAATACAGCAAGGAAGACAAAGGGATGGAGTTGTTACAAATGACCCTATAATACTGGCTTTGGCATTTGTGTGTTAGTCTTTATACAGGGTTATTGATTGTGGGTATAGTGCAGTTTATAACCCCTTTTAGCTGCTTGCTAATAGAACCT
Source organism: Hirundo rustica (assembly GCF_015227805.2). Lineage (NCBI taxonomy): Eukaryota > Metazoa > Chordata > Aves > Passeriformes > Hirundinidae > Hirundo > Hirundo rustica. The sequence goes on from NW_026690174.1 coordinate 8,450, forward strand.
AATCTCTCATTTTAGGCACGCATCCGTACGTGCTGCCATAGCAATAGCAGTGTGATGACGACAGGATGTTGGTGTACACACCTTAGAGCTTCTAGGAATAACAGTGTGATGGATGCACTGTACTGTAGGCCTTGGCAGAACATAAAATGTTAAAATGCTTCTGTGTAACCGAGAGAACTGTGTAAAGCATTTCTGGTGCTTGCCACATCTGCTGACCGACCTCTCCGAGTGAGAATGGTGACACAAACCAGAGCACCAGAGAAGAGTTAGAGAAGAATTTGTTAACTGCTCATTATCAGAAATAACAGGATGAAGGCACAAGAAGGATTAAAATATATTGACCTGATCTGCAGGATGTCACACAGATAAGTCAGAGTGGAGAACCAAAACAAAGTTTCTACAACATCAAAAGCTCTTGGGAATGTTTGAATCACAAAGGAAACTTACAAACACGTTTGGACTGAATCGCGTGCAGAGTGCAGAATGTGGGAAAACATGGCCCAGCTGGCACACAGAATCCAGAATCAGGAAACCGTGGACTGAATTACATGCAGAGTGCAGAATGTGGGAAAACATGGCCCAGATCGCACACAGAGTCCAGAATCAGGAAACTGTGGACTGAATCGCATGCAGAATGTGGGAAAACATGGCCCAGATTGGACACAGAGTCCAGAATCGGGAAACCATGGACTGAATCGTGTGCAGAGTGCAGAATGTGGGAAAACATAGCCCAGATCTCACACAGAGTCCAGAATCGGGAAACCATGAATTGAATCACTTGTAGAGTGCAGAATGTGGGAAAACATGGCCCAGCTTGCACACAGGGTCCAGAATCAGGAAACCGTGGAGTGAATCGTGTGCAGAGTGCAGAATGTGGGAAAACATGGCCCAGCATTGCACACATAGTCCAGAATCAGGAAACCATGGAGTGAATCACTTGTAGAGTGCAGAATGTGGGAAAACATGGCCCAGCTTGCACACAGGGTCCAGAATCAGGAAACCGTGGAGTGAATCGTGTGCAGAGTGCAGAATGTGGGAAAACATGGCCCAGCATTGCACACATAGTCCAGAATCAGGAAACCATGGACTGAATCGTGTGCAGAACATGGAAAAACATGGCCCAGATTGCACACAGAGTCCAGAATCCGGGAAATGGACAGGAGCACTCAGGCAGTCTAGATCGTGGGAAAACATGGACTGGATGATGCATCGTACAGAATTAGGAAAATGTGGATGGGATCATGTGGACTCAGGAATTGGGAAAACACAGATGATTGCACACGCAGTCTGCCACGTGGGAAAACATAGCGTGGAGGGAATGTAGCCTACCATCAGGAAAACATGGACGGGATCCCGCAATCCGGTCGACATTGTGGGAAAACCCACTGGTCACAAGAAATCACAAATCACAGGAAAAGGCCAAGGGGCAGCTAAAGGGACAGGTTTAAAGGCAGGGTGCAGCATGCGCTCAGGGTGTGCTCTCAGCATGTGCAACCTGTCTAAGTGCTTGGCCTACACAGGGGCTGTGGTTCACGCTTGGTGTGTACTCGTGGCAGGTGCATGGGACTGCCAAGTTCAGGAAATGTGGTACCGCAGAGTAGAGCTCTGGCCACAAAACTAAGCCCATCTTCGTATTTTTAATTCTCTTTGCATTCCAGTCTCTTTACCACATCCTCCAATCACTGCCCCGTCAGCACAAGAGAAAGATCCTGTTTCTCTACTACACCTAAACACAGAACTGAACTGGCTGCCTGTTAGTGCCAATACCAGCTTCGAAAGTCAGTGTTCAGGGTGAGACATTAAAGGCAAAGCAAAAGGTCAGAGAGCAGTAGTCAGGGTGAAAGGCGTGCAGGGCTTTACTGGCTGCCTTGTGTGTGGCAGGGATGGGGACAGTGCAGGGCTGTGGCCTGGGTAGGCACGTGGTGGGTTCACAGATCCAATGAGCCCCCACCCAGCCCAGGCTCAGGCCCCCTGGCAGATCCCTCCCACGGCAGTACCTGCAGGCTCAGGCGGCCACAGCCAGGGTGGGGACACCGTCAGAAGCACCCTGACTTTGTGACAGGGACAGTTCCTCATGACCACAGCCAGGACCAGGCATGGCCACGACCATGCCAAACTCTTTCTGCGCTCTGCACGGCAGCGTGGTCTAAAGGCTCCAAGGGGGCAAGAGAAGGACACTGCAGAAAGCGCAGGACGTGTTCTTGCACCCACAGGGGGAGACTGCTCCCGTGCCAGAGCGCTGAGGCCAGAGGGAGCCAAACAGCCCCCATGTGCTGGCAACTCTGACCTGGGGGAGAGGAGGGGAGCAGATAAAATCCATGCAAAGCAGAGGAGGGAAGCGCCTCCAGCCCCAGTGCAGACTCTGAAAAGCTTGTGAAAGGCTGGGCTGTTTTCCTCCTTCTTCCAGACCCGTCCCTCCTCAGCCATAGTGCACATCCCTAGAGGAGCAGCGCTGCTGTGGAGCTAAGGCCTCAAGTCAGTCGTACCCCATGCTAAGTGACACTTTTTCTCAGGGACACAGGGCATTTCAGTTCAGCCTGGAAGAGACTCCCACTGGAGTTTCAGTGACAGCTGCTGTTGGGTTTCCCAGAGGTGGCTTGCTTCCGTTTGGTTTTGTGAAAAACAAAACTCACACAAAACCAAAACCAACACAAAAATAAAAAAAACCCACCACCACCACCACCAAAAAAACACCGAACAAAACAAAACAAAAATAAACCCAACAAAAAACCCAAACACAGGTGGAAATTATTTTCATGCAGAATTTTCCAAGCAAATCCATAACAAAAACATTAGCTTGCTTGTCTCACTGGGAATCCTTTTTCTCAAAGTCCCTCTGGACCTGAGGATGCCAGGGTGTTCTGATGTGACAAGAGATGGAAAAAACCTAGGATGTGCCAAGCACCCAGGCGGGTTGCACGGCAGCCTTCTGGAAGAAAAAAAACAAACGTTCAACTGTTTAGTACACAACACAAAAATTACCTCAACCGGCTCTGGGAAATCCAACAGTGCCTCTCTTTAAAACTCCATTGGGAATCTCCTTTGGGCAGAGCCTAAATCACCTACTCCAATTTACCAGTGTGCACGTGGAACTCTTGGTGTGGAAGAGTCAGTGCAGTTCCTGTGCCCTTATGTACGGAGGATGAAACCAAAACCCAATTTTGCCCCACAAAATCAAATAGAAAATAATTAGAAGAAGGATATTGTGCACTAGAAAAGATCTGCTTGCCTTTGAATGCAGTGCCCCAGAACTCAAATATTCATTCAAATGAGAAAACACACGCAATATGAACAAAACCACCAAGTATTAGATAAACCTTTCCACACAAGTATCATTCTGCAAAATGGTTTCCCCGGGTCTCTTTGCCTCATCCCAAGGCCTTCTCCATCCTCAGGGTTACTGCACTCACTCCAGGGTACTTGGCAAAAAAAGGAGCAAGTGGGGGCTTTGTGGCTTCCCTGGCATCTTCTCTCTCCGCCAATCCAGGGCAAATCAGAGCCTCCAAGGGAGGCACAGATCCACCTGCAAGGGCAAGGACTGCTCCGTGTCCACAGAAGCTCCGTGGCAATATTCAAACCCCAGCAGCAGCAGCATTGACCAGTCGAGGTAGGCAAGAGCACAGCATCAACCAGTGGTGCCCGTTACCCATCACATCCCTGACATGCAGCTGTCCTGGCCCCCAGAGCAGATATCCACATCTGTCATGAAACCAGGGATGAGAACAACATCAGGCCCTTTTTTCCCCCAAAGAAGAATAAAGTGAAAATAGAAACATCAGCTTCAGGGGGTTTTTGTTGGTTTTTTTAATAGGTGGTCATAACTCCCCCACAAAGGACAGAGTTATTCAGTGTCTTGGTTCTGAAAGACAGTTGTCTGCTAACGGAGCTAGAGCCTCCCTTGGAATGTAAGAGAATGTAAGCCCCCTTCCCTCTAAATTATTATGATTTTTTTCAATTAGAGGCTTTCAGGCAAAGATTTGGGAATAGGAGTATCAGTCCTTTACTAGGAAAGGGTTTTTTTTAATTGAAAAAAGAAAAAAGAAAAAAAGGCAAATAAAGTAGTATTAAAAAGCCAAGCAAGGTAGCAACCAAAAATCCTAGAAAACCCTGACAGAGTCAGGGATATGACCTGGCACCCTGATAGTCAGGGTGTTGGAAGCAGTCCAAATAACTCCTCCCGGAGTAACAGATGTGGTTCTGGGGAGTAGAGATGGTCCTGTAGAAAGTCCAGTGGTGATGAGATGGGTCCGGTCTTCCTCTGGGAATCCAGTGGAAGAACTGGACACCTTCTGTTCTTCAGTCCCAGTTTTGATCTAGCTAGGAACAGTTGGCTCCTCCCCCGCTGGCTGGAGCATCTCACAATGGGATGATGGAATGTGTCATGTCACTGGTGGGCCACATTGGCCCATCATCAGAAAACGCCCCCCTGCAGGATGGAGGGGTGTGCAGTACACCTAAAACCGATTGCCCCAGAGGTGGAAACAGTGCCCCACCATCTGCCCTACACTGATCCAAGCTGCACTGGGAAAGGGTGAGGCTCCACAACGTCTACAGTACATCAATGACGTCATTGTGTCGGGGAACAAAGCAAGGGAAGTGTTTGAGAAAGGAGAGAAGATCATCCACATTCTCCTGGAAGCCGGTTTTGCCATCAAGAAGAGCAAAGTCAAGGGACCTGCCCAAGGGATCCAGCTCCTGAAAGTAAAGTGGCAAGACGGACGGCATCAGATACCCACCAAGGTCATCAAGAAGACCACTGCAACATCTCCACGGACCAGCACGAACGAAACACAAGCTTTCCTAGGCGCCATAGGTTTTTGGAGAATGCACATCCCTGAGTACAGCCAGATTGTGAGCCCTCTTTACCTCATCACCCGCAAGAAGAACCATTTCCACTGGGGCCATGAACAGCAACAAGCCTTTGCCCAGATCAAGCAGGAGATGGCTCGTGTGGTAGCCTTTGACCCAGTCAGGATAAGACCAGAGGCAAAGAATGTGCTCTACTCTACAGCCGGGAACAATGGCCTGTCCGAGAGCCTTTGGCAGAAGGTGCCTGGGAATTCTAGAGCCAAAGTCACAGAGGGTCCAAAGCCAACTACACTCCCACAGAGAAGGAAATCCTGGCTGCCTAGGAAAGAGTTCAAGCTGCCTCAGAGGGGATTGGCACACAAGCACAACTCCTCCTGGCACCCCGACTACCAGTGCTGGGGTGGATGTTTAAAGGAAAGGTTCCCTCTAGCCATCACGCCACTGACGCCACATGGAGCAAATGGATTGCCCTCATCACTCGGTGCACCCGTATTGGAAACCCAAATCACCCTGAGATTTTAGAAGTAATTACCAACTGGCCAGAAAGTCTAAACTTTAATCTCACAGATGGAGAGGAGCAGGAACAAGTGACACTTGCCAAAGCAACTCCACCATATTACTAACTGCCAGCCAAAGAAACGCGCTATGCTCTTTTCACTAATAGTTCCTGCCGCATCCTAAGGAGAAACCAGAAGGAAAAAGCAGCCGTATAAAACCCCACACTGCAAGTTGCACAAGCCACTGAAAGGGAGAGTGGATCGAGTCAACTAACTGAACCCAGAGCTGTTCAACTAGTCCTGGACATTGCTGAAAGAGAGAAGTGACCAAAGCTCTGCCTCCACGCCGAGTCACGGATACACTGATTGGCATTCACCAGTTCTCTATGGGCTTTGCTGGAAAGGTGGAAAAAGGCCAACTGGCAGTGTAGGGGGAAACCAATCTGGGCTGCCGATGAATGGTAGGGCACTGCCAGTCGGGTCGAGAAGCTGCCTGTCAAAGTCCACCGTGTAGATGCCCATGTCCCCAAGAGTCGGGCTAACGAGGAGCACCAGAACAACAAACAGGTAGGTCAGGCTGCAAAGACAGACGTGTCAAAGATAGACTTAGACTGGCAACACAAGGGAGAGTTGTTCCTAGCTCCATGGGCCCATGATGCCTCAGGTCATCAGGGCAGGGATGCCACCTATAAGTGGGCACGAGACCGAGGGCTGGATCTAACCATGCACAGTACTTCTCAGGTTATCCATGACTGTGAGTCGTGTGCTGCCATCAAGCAGGCCAAGCGGGCAAAGCCGCTATGGTATGGCGGGCGAAGGTCCAAGTATAAGTACGGGGAAGCCTGGCAGATTGACTACATCACCCTTCCCCAAACCCGCCAAGGCCAGCGCTATGTGCTGACCATGGTGGAAGCAACCACTGGATGGTTGGAGACCTACCCCGTGCCTCACGCTACTGCCTGGAACACCATGGTGGGCCTTGAAAAGCAAATCCTCTGGAGACATGGCACCCCGGAGAGAATCGAGTCAGACAATGGGACCCACTTCAAGAACAGCCTTATAAACACCTGGGCTAGAGAACATGCCATTGAATGCACTCCACTCATGCACCTCGAGGGTCATCAAGCCCCTCCCTTTTGTGGTCGCGGCACCTGCCGCTAGACCAGGTTGCTCAAAGCCTCATCTAACCTGACACTGAACACTGCCAGGGATAGGGCATCCACAACTTCTCTGAAAAACCCCTCTCACTGCCTTGCCACCCTCACAGTACAGCATTTGTACCTGTTCTGTAATAGAAACCTGCCCTCTTGCCATTGAAGGCCATTCCCCTCTGTCCTATCATTCCAAGGTCTTGTATATATTTTTTGTCCAGCCTTCTTATAACCCCCTTTCAGCACAGGAAGGATGCTCTAAGTGTTGCCAAAGCCTTTTTTCCAGGCTGAAAAACCCCAGCCCTCCCAGCTTGCCTTTCCAGGAGAGGTTCTGTAGCCCTTATGTCTCCTCTGGAGTCATTGCAGCAGGTTCATGTCCTTCTCATGTTGGAGGCCCCAGAGCTGGAGACAGCACTCTGCGTCCCAGGAAAACGATTCCCTTCCCTGTGGATATTTAAGACGTGTCATTTCCTGGTCTTCCATGTCTCAAGGTAGATGACACTGGAATTTACTTCTTTTAGGAACGTAGGAGCATTTGGGATGCTGGCAAAAGGAACAGCCCAAAGTAAAGGTCTTTAGTTTTTCCAGAGAGGAAATGGTCTCCTAATGCAGCCTCTCTTTTTTTCCTCTTCTTGGGTGGTTTTCTTTGTTTGTTTTTTAATTCTGATTGCTGAACTTAGTTTGAGCACTAAATCACTCATACAAAAAGGCAATCACGAGTTATAGCTGCAGTCCTAGATTTTAATGTCAGATAAACAAGATGCAGCTTCACATCGTTATTTCCTTTTCATATTACATTCGCATAGTTCTTTATGGAACTGGGGCAGAGCAACTAAAATGCTGGTTTAGGACAGGAAAAATAGCAGAACGTGAATTGGGTCTGTTCTTCAGCAATAGCAGACCTTTGAAACTAAACTCACAGCTCAGGAGTGCAAACCTTAGTGCAATAAAGCTTTGTGGATATAAAACCACTTCACACTGTCAGCTGAACTCGATGTTGTGCCGCATTTCAGTGCGGTCATCATTTTCTTTTCTACTTCTATTCACATTTGCAGAAGCCTCAAGAAAAATTTCAATTCAAGAGCAACTTACCCAGAGACTCCACCACTGATGCCACAATACAGAAATAGGACCCGTCCAGTGCTTCCAGACTGTCAAACCCTAGAGAACTTGCTGCTTTCTTACTGTTAAAACTGATCTCAGCAACTCCATTTTCAATCTGGAAACCAAACAGAAAGCATCACTTGAGAATCAATGATTTAGAAATAATACACAGACCACATGCAGATTCAGTATGTTTCTGTTCATTGTCTGTTTTCAGAGGCAATCAAAGGTGGAGATGTGCTTCAGAAGAATTCTTTATTCCCTCAAATTATCTTCAATTAATCAACCCGTGGCACATCATGCAAAGTTTGGGTGCAGGTTCAGCAAGAGGTAGGGATACCACAGAGATAGCTGCAGTCAATGAGGAAAAGGGATCATTAGGGTAGAACATCCTCCCCAGAAGAAATCAATACCATGTTGATCTGCTTGTCTCCATTTGATTTCAGTTATTCCGTAAGAGCTACACTGAAGCTATTTCATAGAAATTTGAATCCCAGATTGAAATGCCATTGTCTCAGATGCTGCCTTCGAATTCCATTTCCAAGAGCATTTCTCTGCCCCTGATGCCAGCGTTGCACAGGAAAAGTCCACACTGGGGAGCTGTGGATGCAAATCACCACTTGAGGCCCATTCTCACCAAATTTGATGGAAAATCTTCAGTGGGATTGGATCAGTCCTGAATTATGCACTTGCATTCTACACAGACTGGACTCACTGCCCAGCGTACAGTCCAGATTTTCCCTCCATGCAGGTGACACCAATCCAGACTCCGTGAGCAATCCAGTCTTGGTTTTCTTTTCCCCTTTGCCGACTCCATTCCAGTTCCCAGGAGAAAGACAGTCTGGGTTTTCCCTCCAACTGGGGGAGGTCCAGCCCAAGGGAACCCTTCTAGGTAGCATCTAGAACCGCGGTTCTAGGTCGCCCTAGGTAGGTGGAACCTAACCCAACCCCTTGAACCTCCATGGACCAAATCTCCACCCCTCCCCCCCACTGTCCTATCGTGCTGACTCCTTCCTCTAATACTCATAGCAAGCCAAAATCACCTGGAACAAGAACCCCCCCCATCCGCAAACAAATTTTTATCACAACAGTTATCATAGTTTGTTGTCATGCATTCATTGGGTTTCTATTGCATCGGATTTATAACGTTTTTTCCTATTTGTCCTTGCCCAGCAGTTCCCATCTCCCCCACACTGAAATGGAACCTAACGCTCTTCCCCTGCTGCTTCTCCCTTATTGGGTGCTGCCTCTGGGCCCTGCCCCCTGGAGAAAAAGCCCCAACGGGGGAGGCGCCAGCTCTCTCTGGCATCGGCCAGTCATCGGGAAAGGTCGCCAGCAAAGCAGGCAGGACTTGAGAATCAAAGCTGTGAAATCCCACCTGGTGCCAGAGAGCAGACTCTTTCACTTTTGCCATCGGCGGTCGTCTAGTCACGTGGGGAAATTCTACAACTGGCGCGCAACGTGCGGCTCCAAGCCACAAAAGGTTCCCAAAAAGCTGGAAGAACCACTTGGGGAGCACGTGGCCCAGGAATCTCACGCGGCTATGTGAGTCACGAAACGTAGCCCACCCACGCAGAGACAGACCCATCAGGCTTGGCATTCGCTGCAGAGTCTCCGAAACACAGGATCCTACAGGCCAGGGCTACAGTTTTCTCCTTTGCACTCAAAAAACCCATCGGAGTGCTGCAAAGAAGCCCCCCGAATGGCAAGCTGCTCCCAGAGAAGGTGACCACGTGTTTGTGGAAATATGACCCTGGGAACTGAGACTGGAAGCTCTTTTTGCACCAAAAAGGGTCAGGCTCAGGCAAAAGGAGTGATTGGGAAAGAAAGGAAAGGAGCGCTGGAATTTTGGCAAGTACCACTTTCGGTTTTTTAAGGGAAAATCTTTTTCAGAGGCAGTGTTCCTCAGGGAAAAAGGGGTTTGCTTGCAGAGTGAACCTTCCAAGTGCTTTAAGAGCACGCTTCTTTCGGCAGCCTGGGGGGGTGGAAAAGGAAACTGTTTCCCCTTTTGGCTTTCCTTTCTCTCCAGCCAGCTTTTTTTTCCTTTCAGTTTCCCCGTCACAATAAAGAGGCCACAGAAACTCAAAATCTCAGCCAAAAATGGGTGCTAGGCTGTCTGTGTCTCACAAAAGAGTCTGTTACCATATTTCATATGCCTTGGGTGATGGCGAGACCCATTATTCAAAGAAACAGCTGAAAAAATTAATTCTGTGGTTGTTTTCTCAGTTTCCACATTTATCCTTAGAGCAAATAAGCTCCCCAGACTTTTGGGAGGCTATAACAAAAACAATAGTTGAATCTGGCTCCTCTAATAACAAAGAAGATGCAAATTTTGCTTTTTACAGCTTAAAAACTAGGTTTGCATTGCAAAAGCAAAATAAAAAGGAAAAAACAGCCAGTTCTTTGTGACTTTTCCCCAGCTTGTACCTTTGCAGGCAGTCCGAGTGCTCAAACCTTCCATCTTAGTGGTCCCCAGGTGGGGGGGGGGGAGTGTCACAAGATGGAGGGGATTCCTTTGTCCAAAATGGCCAAAGCCATGTGCTCCTGAGCCATGAGGAACCTCTCCCTTTGTCTGTCCCCCCTTCCCACAATTCCTTCTTCTCCCCAGACACCTCCTTCCCTTCGGTGCCGCCCCTGGCACTGCCCTCTCCTCTGACTCTGCCCCCTACCCTCAAACCTCTGCCCTCCGACTCCGCCGCGTGTGACTCAAGCCTCCAGCCCCTCCCTGCCCCTGCTTCCCACGGGTTCCCCGCCCACAGTCCCGGTTCCCATGCCCCGGAGGGAGCGGGGGGAGCCGGCAACCCAGAAGCAATCCCAGCTTCTCTGCCACCCCTTTCACATAGCAACAATCAAAAAGAGGGAGTGCCGTCCACAGTAATTGGGACTCCTTCCCCCAACAAGCGATTCAGGGTTTATGCAAAGCTCAGGCCAAATTTAAAGATGAAAGAGAATATTTCTGCAAATGTTTGAAAGCAAATTTAGCAAGAAATACTACAGTTCCCTTGGACCTCCAAAAAGATTTGCTTCCGGAGCTTTGGCAAAATCCTGAAACGGCTGTTGATAGTAAGAGTCTGCCAATTCAATTAGCAACTCAGCCCGATGATTCTTTCCAACCTTACAGTAAAATAAAGCAGCTCCCATCAGAACCTTTAGGAACATTTGTGGAGCGGTTAACCCGAGCTATCGAGTTACAGGTTAAGAATGAAGGAGCCCAGGAACAGGTCCTGGAGGACATGGCTCCGGCCGATGTAGACAAACAGTGCAAGGCAGCTATCCTCCGCCTGGCTATAGAAGCGGCTCCAACTTGACGTGACATGCTCCAGGTGTGTGCCAGGAAGATTCCCTTCATAAAAGCTCATCCAAACCACAGTGCCAGAGTCAAGCCGCCGCTGCAGACACCGTGCTTCCTGCACCTGTGCCAGGGCCACCGCCCAAGAGAGGAACAACGTGTCTCCTGTGCGATCAGGCTGGACATTGGCTATCTCAATGCCCTTTAAACAAGCAATTTCTGGATTTTCGGGACAATGGGGGCGGGAGGTCTCAAAGGTCCAAAGAGAATTTCTCAAAAAAACTAGAAAATGTAAATGTTAAACAAAATAATCCTTGCTTTAACCAGTTCTGCCTTTCAGCAAAAGTCACCGGATACGATAGTAAAGGATCCAGCCACCAGAGAAACAAAACGTCCTCATGATCAGGTCACCTGGGGTCGTGGGTACGCCTATGTGTCCACTGCCCCAGATCCCAAGTGGGTGCCAGCTGAGTGGGTGAAACCTTTCATTCCCAAAACTGTAAAACCACCTGCAGAGGCCCACAAGGGACCAGTGGCGCCAAAAGGAGGAGAAAGCGCCCAGCCTTCTCCTCCTAATGATCATTATTCCTTAACAGCGTTTTTCTAAACATTTTGCACTAAAAGTCATTTTTCTTTTGCAACTTTAAAGGTAACTCAAGGGCCGAACTCTGAGCAGCTCCCACCAACTGAGCCTTCCTCCTTCTTAATTTAAAAAGAAAAGGGGAAATGTTGTCATGTATTCTTTGGGTTTCTGTTGCATTGGATTTATAATGTTTTTTTTCTATCTGGCCTTGCCCAGCAGTGCCCATCCCCCCCACTGAAATGTCACCTAATGCTCTTCCCCTGCTGCTTCTCCCTTATTGGGTGCTGCCTCTGGGCCCTGCCCCCTGGAGAAAAAGCCCCAACGGGGGAAGCGCCAGCTCTCTCTGGCATCGGCCAGTCATCGGGAAAGGTCGCCAGCAAGGCAGGCAGGACTTGAGAATCAAAGCTGTAAAATCCCACCTGGTGCCAGAGAGCAGACTCTTTCACTTTTGCCATCGGCGGTTGTCTAGTCTCGTGGGGAAATTCTACAATAGTTCAATCCTTCATCCTCCTGGCCTTCTCAGCCTCAGAATCGATACTCTTCTACATCGCCTTTGAGGCCACCCACGTCCCGACCTTGATCCTCATCACCCAATGAGGGAACCGGCCCGAAAGACTAAATGCCGGCATTTGCCTCCTATTCTACACACTCACCAGCTCACTACCCCTGCTCATCGCCATCCTCCACCTACATAACCAAATAGGCACCCGTGACTTCCCAATCCTCAAACTTTCACACCCAACAATCACCTCCTCCTGAACAGGCATCGCATCAAGCCTCGCCCTCCTAATAGTTTTCATAGTTAAAGCTCCCCTCTAGGGACTACATCTAGGACTCCCCAAAGCTCATGTAGAAGCCCCTGTCGCAGGATCCATGCTCCTCGCCCCCCTGCTACTAAAGCTAGGAGGATATGGCATTATACGAATAACCATCCTCGGAAACCTAACATCAAACAACCTCCACTACCCTTTCATTACCCTCGCTCTAGGAGGGGCACTGATAACCAGCACCATTTGCCTACGCTAAATCAACCTAAAATCCCTAATGGCCTACTCATCAGTCAGCCACATAGGCCTAGCTGTCACCACAACCATCATTCAAACCCAATGAGTCTTCTCAGGGCCAATAATCCTAATCATCGCACACGCACTGACCTCCTCAATACTCTTCGGCCTAGCCAGCACCAACTACGAACGCACCCACAGCCCAATCCTCCTACTAACACGAGGCGTGCAACCCCTCCTACCTCTCATGGCCACCTGATGACTACTAGCAAACCTAACAAACATAGCATTACCCCCAACAACTAACCTCAGAGCAGAGCTAACCATCATCATCGCCTCGTTCGACCGATCTCCGCTCACAATCCTCCTCACCGCCTCATACGCTTTAGACATACTAACAATGACGCAACGAGGCACTCTTCCATCCCACATCACATCAGTCCAAAACTCCTCCACACGAGAACATCTCCTCAGAGCCCTACACATCATCCCCATGATCCTCTTCATCTTCAAGCCTGAACTCATCTCCGGCGCCCCGTATGCAAGTAGAGTTCAACCAAAACATTAGACTGTGATTCTAAAAAGAGAAGTTAAAACCTTCTTACCTGCCAAGGGCAGCTTTAACCAACAAGAACTGCTAATCCTTGCATCTCAGTCTAAAACCTCAGCCCCCTTACTTTCAAAGGATAGCAGTGCTCCAATGGAGCCACTCATCCCCATGCAAATCCAGGTGAAAGTAACGGACCTGCCATTAGTCCTAAACACCCTCCTCCTACTAACCCTAATAACCCTATCCACCCCCATGATCCTCACACTCCTATCACCCAACCTTAAAAACAGCCCAGCCACCAACACAAATACAGGAACAACCTCCTTCCTCATCAGCCTAATCCCGATATCAAGCCACATCTACACAGGGACGGAAAGTCTCATTTCCCTCTGAGAAGGAAAATTCATCATCACCTTCAAAAGCCCAATCAGCCGAAAGATAGACTTCTACTCCCTCACATTCTTCCCCATCGCCTTATTTGTATCCTGGTCTAGCCTACAGTTTGCAACATGATACATAGCCTCAGATCCATACATCACAAAATTCTTCTCCTACCTCCTCCTATGCCTCATCGCTATACTAATCCTAATTGTCGCCAACAACCTCTTCGTGCTACCCATCGGCTGAGAAGGAGGGAGCATTAGATCCTTCCTTCTGATCAGCTGTTGACATGGCCGAGCAGAAGCTAATACCGCCGCCCACCGAGCCGTCCTCTACAACCGAGCTGGCGATGTCGGACTTATTCTCTGCATCGCATGGCTAGCCTACACCTCAAACCCCTGAGAAATCCAACAACTCTCCTCCCCTTCCCAAACGCCCACGCTCCCCCTCCTGGGGCTCCTTCTGGCAGCAACAGGCAAATCCGCCCCATTCGGCCTCCACCCGTGACTCCCAGACGCCATAGAAGGCCCAACCCCCATCTCCGCTCTACTCCACTCCAGCATGATAGTAGTGGCCGGAATCTTCCTCCTTATCCAAACCCACCCTATATTTAACACTAACCAAACCGCCCTCGCTCTATGCCTGTGCCTAGGAGCTCTTGCCATACTATTTGCTGCTACATGCTCCCTCACCCAAAACGACATCAAACAAATCATCGCCTTTTCCACCTCAAGCCAACTAGGCCTCATAACAGTCACCATCGGACTCAACCTCCCACAACTAGCCTTCCTCCTTATTTCAACTCACGCATTCTTCAAAGCCGTACTAGTCCTGTGCGCAGGCTCCATCAGCCACAACCTTCATGGACAACAAGACATCCCAAAAACAGGAGGATTACAAAGAAACGTTACCAGCAACTACCTCCTGCCTCACCACTGCCAACCTAGCCTTAAGAGGAACTCCCTTCCTTGCAGGCTTCTAGGCAGGTGGAACCACGGTTTCGGGGGCGAGGGGATCCAGAGCCCAGCAGAAGCAGAGAGTCCATGATTGCCTGCTGTCCAGGGCAGATCCAACAGCTCCAGGCCATCCTTGAAATGCCCCCCTGGAGGATTGAGGAGTGAGGAAAGAGGTAAGAAACACTGCCTCACCTGGTTTTAAAGGCTGGGCCATTATCAGAAGGCATCAGTCTCCCTCTCCCCTGGAAGGGTAAGAGAAGGATAAAACATGTCCCAAAAAAACTGCTTTCCACAGATGAAAGAGAACACACATTTTTAGGTTACATAATCCAATCCAATCAGGTTCTTGCTCACACACTCAGGGGGGGCGGGGGGCGGCACGGGGAGTGAGTTTCTTGCCATGCTTAAATCACTGACACCAGCTACAGGAATTCTGTCATTTACTCAGGCTCAGAGCAAGAAGTTACAAAAGGAGAAGCTCATCATTGCACCTCAGCAATCCTACCAAAGACCACTGTGTTGATTTGGCACAGCCTGGTTTTGTGGTAGCAGCAGGGAGCCACCAGAGGTGGCTTCTGGGAGAAGCTGCTAGAAGCTTCCACCGTGTCCAACTGAGCCGCTTGCTGATAGCTCTGAAGATGGGCGTGCCGCTGGCCCAATTAGAAAGGTGGGTAAGGCCTCATGGTCCCATTGACAAAGAGCATCAAAGCAGCCCGCGGGCAGTTTGTTCCAGGGGTTGGGAGGCGCCGTGCCAGGGCCCATCCCGGCGCGGCACAGGTCAAGGCGCCGCTGCGGCCACTGCCAGCCCGGTGTGGCCGCGGCAAAGCCGGCCTGCCCGGCCCCATGGCCAGCTGCGCCCCAGGCAGGAGGGCAGGGCTGGCAGCTGCAGCTTCTCCTCCGGCAACACGCACCAGGAGAGGCCTTAAACAGCACCAGGGCCCCGGTGGCTGCCACCGCCCGCCCGATGGCCGCGGCAAAAACACGGCCAGCCACTCCCCGACACGGAGCCTAAACGAGATCAACTTCCTTGCTGCTGGGGGAGCCTGCAGGGATCTTTGAACTGGTGAAACATTCTAGCAGTAGCACCTACAAGCAGCAGCTTTTCTTCTAGTCAGAGGAGAGGAGGAAGTGAGAATGTGCTGGCAAACAATGTGGCGGCACCAAGGTGAATGGAAAAAAGGGGGAAGAAGTGCTCCAAAGTGCTCGTCACAGCTGAGATTCCTCTGCAAGCTGTAACGAGGACTGTGATGAAACAAGTTGTGGCCCTGTCAGTTTACACCAAGTCCACAGAGGATGCAGAGATGCACTCAGAGCCTGTGGGGAAAGCACTCATGCCAGAGGGGGTGGAAGCCAGAGAGCGCTTTGATCCACTGGGAGACCTGACTAGGAAGAGAGAGAGAGAGGGCCCCTGCTTCTAGAGATCAAGAGAACCTTTGCTTCCCAACTAGAGCAACCAAGCTCTAAAAAACGGCACCCTGGCCATGAGGAACCCATGACACAACAGCTCTGGAAAGGCTCTTGGCCTGTGGGAGGGACCCTACAGCATACCAAAGAAAAAACTCCTCTCCCTGAGCAAACAGAAAAAACCCTCCAATAATGAACTGACCAAAACCCCCATGCCCTCTCAGTAGGAAAGAGGAAGGGGCTGGGAGGGGAAAAAAAATACAAGGTGCAGCACCAGGGACCCTGAGACTTCACCATCCTCCAGAGCCACAGCCTGCGAGCTGGGAAGCCCCTGTCCCAGCCAAGCACTGGACAGCCTGTCCCACAACCGGGAATTCCCACGGGTGCGTCCACCCGCACGCAAAGAGGCTTCCGACTGTGCTGGGACAGGGCCCAGCTTGGACAATTGGGTGCCAGCAACAGGCTGACACAACGTCCAGTGCCGCAACAGCCGGGCTCGGCTTCCTCGTGGATTGGGCCCAAAGCCTGGCCAGGGCTTCAGGAGCAATCCAGGACTTCCCTTGGACCGTGGACTCCCCAACAAGACCATAGGTCTGATTTCGTGGTCTTGTCCAGCTTCTCAGGTACAGAAAGAACAATACTTTTCCAACTCCATTTGCTGCTTCTCCCTCTCTCTCAGGGTCCCAACAAGCTCTGCCTCAGCTCTTGTCCTACCCTTACAAGTCACCTCAAGAGAAGGGGAAAAAAAAAAAAGAGACAATTATTACTACTCACTCTGGCCACAGATTTAACATTCACTAGTGGGTTCAGCCTTCTGGAAAGAGAAGCAAAGCTCAATCTCCTGGGGCTGAGCTGTCCATTCCCTGGTCTGCTCTCACAAACCCTTCAACCACTCTGCCAAAGCCGCAGAGCTACAGGAGAGCTGTCCTTAGCCACAGTCACTTCTCCTGACACACATTTCCCATTACATATCCTGAGCAATCCAAGCGCTGATTTCACGCTTCCATAAGTGTGACCCAAGATCCCACGCACACAAGCACACCAAATTCCCACCGTGTGCCAAGAGCCTACAGGGCACTTGGGGTGTATCCTTAAGTACAAAGCACAAGAAGAAAAACCCAATCTTGCTCTGTGAAAACAAACAGTGAAAACTGCAGGAAATCCTTCCATAGAACAGAAGACACATACCTTTAACCCAGGCAGGTAATGAACTGCAGGAGGGGACCACCTGGCAGAAGAACACAGAGCACAGAACCAGGGGCTGCCTGAGTGCCTTCAGGCAAGCCTGCTGGATTGAAGGTAAAGCAGCAGGAGGAATGAACTCTGCACAAATACTTGGTGAGAAATTCCAAGGCAGAGCTACAATTTAACAGGAAAATGACAAGAAAGACAATAGCACAGAAACATATGGCTTAAACCAGACGATGACCTGACATGCTGTTGCTCAGGGTGGTGCTTTTCTCTATCATCCACCCCACTGTGTGACCACATCACAGTGCTGAGTCACCCTTCCCTGCAAGCTTTTCAGTCTGTAACTTCCATCCCTCAGGAGGAGCCGGAATTAAGAAAAACACCCCAATGCTGCCTGCCCTAAGCACGGATACAGCAACACCACCGGGAAAGGGAACAAAACTTCACAGCTCCCGCCCCAAACACCAACCCTGGCCAGAACCACAGACACAGCAAAAATTCACAGCTTAGAGGAATTAGCGCAGGAAAGGCTCTGTCTCCCGTTCCTTGCCCAACAGGCTCCAATTCCACACTGCAAGGAGGAGTCAGGGCTTTCACTGTAGAGGCCTGAAGAGCCGACATAATTCTGGTCCCGAAAGGAGCTTCCCAAAGCAATTCTCTGGCCCAGCAGAGAGCAAAACCCTCTGCACTCTACCAGAGCCACAGGAAACCCAAGCCAAGGCTAGAAGCTGATGCAGAAGATACAAAAAGCACCACTTCAGCCCTATAAGGACCAGGAAAAAGCCAAGCTGCAGCAACTCTTGCCTCCTGGGGGAGGCAACAGGCCCCCAGCATTAAACACAGCTTCAGCTGGGGCCACCCAACATCGGCCCTGCACCACACCACAAACCCAAACATATTGACTCCAACACGGTTCAAACAACTGAGTTAAACCACACGCTTACCTCGTGAAACAGCACAAGGGAGGAGAAGGCCATCACACACCAAAGGCACAGCCACAAACACCAACTCCCACCCAGCCCTCAGAAACACCCACCCCCGGCTCGTGATTGGCCGATGCACAGAGGCACTCGCAGCGCTGATTGGGCCGTGCGCCCAGGGCCCGCCCCCCACAGGTGCACGGCGTCCCCGCCCCGGAGCTCCTGGAGCCTCAGGTGGAGCTGCAGCACCGCCCCACCGCCGGCAGGGGGCGCTGCCGGGAACCCCGAGACAGCCCCGGCACACCTGCAGGCAAAAACCAGTTTCTGCCACTCTTAACAAATGGACTCGAGCCACTGTTTCAACTCCGTGATAACTATTTAAACATTGTTTCGAGAATCCCAGGCTTGGACACCGGGCTTGGAACTCTCAGCAACTGAGACTTGGCTACTTCCAAGATTTCCCCACCCAGGCAACCGAGTGCTCCCAGCCTGTCGCAGCACATCTGCTACAAAGCCGATTCCAACCTTGCACACACAGGCGACACGAGGCTGCTGCGAGTCCTCTGTGGGGGGCAGCAGCAGCTCCCGGGGACGTGAACAGCACCCCCCGCTCCCAGCTGGCTCAGGGTGGGAGCAGGGGGCTGAGTGGGGACGGCGGGGAGCGGCGGGGAGGGGAGGGGACGGGCGCCCGGCACAGCACAGGGACCGCTCCCGGGACGCCAGCTGCGGCGAGACCTCGGCCGATCGGGGCGTCCCCGCCGCTGCCTGTCAGCGCAGGCCCGGCTCCCACCCACCTGCGGCACCGCCGATCCCCCAGCCCGTCCCCCTGCACCTTGAAACGCCGTGGAAAATCGAGCCCGGGTCGCATCGTGGTCAGGATAGCGCGCAGGCAGCCGGCTAGATGAACCTCGGGGTCCTTGACCTTTTCCTGCCCTTTCTGCCGCCATCTTTGGCAGGTCAGGCATGTCGTGCCGAACCGCCGTCTTGGGAGTGGCATCACGTGACTTTTGCCCTTACCCATCACCACCTTTATGAACGGCAAAGTCACTTCCGGTGGGGCGGCCATCTTTTTTCATGGCACCCCGAAGGCCCCCATAGGCTCCTATCAGAGCCACCTGACTCAAATCAACTCCCTGAAAGTGCCCACGGCCAGTCTGAGCCCACAGCCCGTGTCCGCACACCCGGAAACACCATGGAAAATTGCGTCCAGGTGGCGCTGTGGTCGGGATAGCGCGCAGGCAGTAGGCTAGACGTACCTTGGGGTCCTCGATTTTTCCCGCCCTTTTTGCTGCCATCTTTGGAAGGTCAGGTATTCTGTAGCCAGCCACCATCTTGAGACTGGCACAACCACTAAGGCCCCCCTGGCTCGTCGTTTAGGTGCCTAATTAAATCGACTGCCGAAACTTTCCATTGACACCGCTGAGCCCCCAGCCCGTGCCCAGGCACCTCAAAATGCCCTGGAAAATCGCGCCCCGGTGGCATCACGGTCGGGGTCGTGCGCAGGCGGCCGACTGGAAGCGCTCGGATTCCTTGCCTTTTTCTTGCCCTTTTTGCTGTTATCTTTGGAAGGTCGAGTGGCAGCACTGCCCCGGGCTCACAGCCCGGGCTCGGGAACAGGCAGAGAACGGAGGCAAAAAAGAATGTGCCCCAAAAATCCCCGCCCAAAGATCCTGTCAAAGAAATGCCCCAAAAGACCCCCAAGCGCATCCACCAGAACCCTGCCACTCACCAAATTCAAACCAAAAAAGCCTTGATTGTAAGCTATATATAAATTTTTGGTATTTATTACATTTATATTTATCATTACCATTTCTGTTTTAGATCCATATCTATGTATATTAGAAAGAATACACAGAGCATGTCATCATAGAGATTGTATTTATTTATATTGCTGATATTACTTTTTGTATTTTACATTTCACTTTTTATTAATTAGACTTTCCAATTTTTGTATT
Source organism: Hirundo rustica (assembly GCF_015227805.2). Lineage (NCBI taxonomy): Eukaryota > Metazoa > Chordata > Aves > Passeriformes > Hirundinidae > Hirundo > Hirundo rustica. Next base: position 28,244 of record NW_026690174.1, read on the forward strand.
GATTTTAAAAAAATTGTGTTTGTTTATATTTTAAACGATACAAATTCATTCACCTAACACATCAGAACAACAATTAATTAGAATTAAATTAGCCTGGTTTTCTAAAGGGTGAAGATTTCATTCTCATTAAAATAACATTGGCATCTTTTCTCTGTGTTTTTTTTCGAGGGCGGTTGTTTGTGGGGGCTTTCTTTTTGGTTTTGGTTTTTTATTTGTTTGCTTGGTTTTGGATTTCTTTGTTACTAAACAATGAGGTTTGGAGAGTTACAGAATAAAAACATCTACTTCCTTTTGTTGCTACCTCTGAAATACACCCCGACATCAAGTTTCTGCTGCTAATACTCTGCATGGGTAGAATGAGACCTGTTAGGGGGTAAAAAGGAAAAAACGGCACCGTGGCGTTTACAGCTTTCTCCGTTCGGCTTCTTCAATGGAGCAGAAAATACAGAGGTTTTGCTCTCACTCTCGATCCTATTCCAGCCCTTCGGTGGCCACGGATGTCATTTTCCAACTTCTTTGTTGCCAACAGCCAGTCTGCCAATTACTCGGGGTAAGAAAGGGTAAAGGGAAAAAAAAAAAAAGAAAAAAAGAAAACATGAAAAAAAAAAAAAGAAAGAAAATAAAACATTTTAAAATAAAAGTAATAAAAAGGTAAAAAATAAAAGAAAAATAAAATAAATAAAATTACCCCTTTACCACTGCTTTTTCTTTCTGGACTTCCAGCAGAAGTCTTTTCAGGCTCATGTTTTCACTTCCCAGTCTTGTGTTTGGAGCAATCCTGTGCCCCTTGTGCCTTTTTCGTGTCAGATCATGGACCCCTGCACTTGGAGATGTTTGAGTTAGGAAGTTTGTTAAGTGGCTCGGACACTGCTGACCGTCATTTCAGAGGCAGACACAACCAGTGCATATTGGGGCAGATGTTTGCATTACATTTTATCTCTTCTGCTTTCCTAATTTAAAAAAAAAACCAACAGGCTTTTCCCTGCTGCCTTTCCTTGAAACCTTCTGTCTACTTTCATCTTCCATCCGGGCCTCAAGCATGCTACAGCCTCACTATTAAAATTTATAAGATTTATAGTTGTTAGATAAACACTGAATCTAATTTTTCTTGTTGGCATTATTTCTCGGGAATGGATTCACCCGGTTGGAGCGAAAACCCGGAATCCGGATTCCCGGCAAAAACTGGAATGGAGTCACCCGGTTGGAGCGAAAACCCGGAATCCGGATTCCCGGCAAAAACTGGAATGGAGTCACCCGGTTGGAGCGAAAACCCGGAATCCGGATTCCCGGCAAAAACTGGAATGGAGTCACCCGGTTGGAGCGAAAACCCGGAATCCGGATTCCCGGCAAAAACTGGAATGGAGTCACCCGGTTGGAGCGAAAACCCGGAATCCGGATTCCCGGCAAAAACTGGAATGGAGTCACCCGGTTGGAGCGAAAACCCGGAATCCGGATTCCCGGCAAAAACTGGAATGGAGTCACCCGGTTGGAGCGAAAACCCGGAATCCGGATTCCTGGCAAAAACTGGAATAGATTCACCGGGTTGGTCTAAACCGGTTCAAACTGGTCTAAACCGGTCCAAACCGGTTCAAACTGGTCTAAACCGGTTCTAACTGGTCTAAACCAGTTCAAACCGGTTCAAACTGGTCTAAACCGGTCCAAACTGGTCTAAACTGGTTCAAACCGGTTCAAACCGGTCCAAACCGATTCAAACCGGTCTAAACCGGTCTAAACCGGTCCGAACCGGTTCAAACCGGTTCAAACTGGTCTAAACCGGTTCAAACCGGTTCAAACCGGTTCAAACTGGTCTAAACTGGTCCGAACTGGTTCAAACCGGTTCAAACTGGTCTAAACTGGTCCGAACTGGTTCAAACCGGTTCAAACCGGTCCAAACTGGTCTAAACTGGTTCTAACCGGTCTAAACCGGTCCAAACCGGTTCAAACTGGTCTAAACCGGTTCAAACCGGTCCAAATCGGTTCAAACTGGTCCAAACCGGTCCTAACCAGTCTAAACCGGTCCTAACCATTTCAAACCGGTTCAAACTGGTCTAAACCGGTTCAAACTGGTCTAAACCGGTCCAAACCGGTTCAAACTGGTCTAAACCGGTCCAAACTGGTCTAAACTGGTTCGAACCGGTCTAAACCGGTCTAAACCGGTCCAAACTGGTCCAAACCAGTTCAAACCGGTTCAAACCGGTCCAAACCGGTCTAAACTGGTTCTAACCGGTCTAAACCGGTCCAAACCGGTTCAAACTGGTCTAAACCGGTCCAAACCGGTTCAAACCGGTCTAAACTGGTTCTAACCGGTCTAAACCGGTCCAAACCGGTTCAAACTGGTCTAAACCGGTTCTAACCGGTCTAAACCGGTTCAAACTGGTCTAAACCGGTCCAAACCGGTTCAAACCGGTCCAAACCAGTTCAAACCAGTCCAAACCGGTTCAAACTGGTCTAAACCGGTCCAAACCGGTTCAAACTGGTCTAAACCGGTCCCAACCAGTTCAAACCGGTTCAAACTGGTCCAAACCGGTTCAAACTGGTCTAAACCGGTTCTAACCGGTTCAAACTGGTCTAAACCGGTCCCAACCAGTTCAAACCGGTCCAAACCGGTTCAAACTGGTCTAAACCGGTCCCAACCGGTCCCAACCGGTTCAAACTGGTCTAAACCGGTTCAAACCAGTCTAAACTGGTTCAAACCCGTTCAAACCGGTCTAAACCGGTTCAGACCGGTTCAAACTGGTCCAAACCGGTTCAAACCGGTCCAAACTGGTCTAAACTGGTTCTAACCGGTCTAAACCGGTCCAAACCGGTTCAAACTGGTCTAAACCGGTTCAAACCGGTTCAAACTGGTCTAAACCGGTCCAAACCGGTCTAAACCGGTCCAAACTGATCTAAACCGGTCCAAACCGGTTCAAACTGGTCTAAACCGGTCCAAACCAGTTCAAACCGCTTCAAACCGGTCTAAACCAGTCCAAACCGGTTCAAACTGGTCTAAACCGGTCCAAACTGGTTCAAACTGGTCTAAACCGGTCCAAACCGGCCTAAACCGGTCCAAACCGGTTCAAACTGGTCTAAACCGGTTCTAACTGGTCTAAACCAGTTCAAACCGGTTCAAACTGGTCTAAACCGGTTCAAACTGGTCTAAACTGGTCCAAACTGGTCTAAACTGGTTCAAACCGGTTCAAACCGGTCCAAACCGATTCAAACCGGTCTAAACCGGTTCAAACTGGTCTAAACCGGTCCGAACCGGTTCAAACCGGTTCAAACTGGTCTAAACCGGTTCAAACCGGTTCAAACCGGTTCAAACCGGTCTAAACTGGTCCGAACTGGTTCAAACCGGTTCAAACCGGTTCAAACCGGTCCAAACTGGTCTAAACTGGTTCTAACCGGTCTAAACCGGTCCAAACCGGTTCAAACTGGTCTAAACCGGTTCAAACCGGTTCAAACTGGTCTAAACCGGTTCGAACCAGTCTAAACCGGTCCGAACCGGTTCAAACTGGTCTAAACGGGTCCAAACTGGTCTAAACCGGTCCAAACCGGTTCAAACTGGTCTAAACCGGTCCAAACCGGTCCAAACCGGTCCAAACCGGTTCAAACCGGTCTAAACCGGTCCAAACCGGTTCAAACTGGTCTAAACCAGTCCAAACCGGTTCAAACTGGTCCAAACCGGTCCAAACCAGTCCAAACCGGTTCAAACCGGTCCAAACCGGTTCAAACTGGTCCAAACCGGTCCTAACCAGTCTAAACCGGTTCAAACCATTTCAAACCGGTTCAAACTGGTCTAAACCGGTTCAAACTGGTCTAAACCGGTCCAAACCGGTTCAAACTGGTCTAAACCGGTCCAAACTGGTCTAAACTGGTTCGAACCGGTCTAAACCGGTCTAAACCGGTCCAAACTGGTCCAAACCAGTTCAAACCGGTTCAAACCGGTCCAAACCGGTCTAAACCGGTTCTAACCGGTCTAAACCGGTCCAAACCGGTTCAAACTGGTCTAAACCGGTCCAAACCGGTTCAAACCGGTCTAAACTGGTTCTAACCGGTCTAAACCGGTCCAAACCGGTTCAAACTGGTCTAAACTGGTCCAAACCGGTTCAAACTGGTCTAAACCGGTCCCAACCAGTTCAAACCGGTCCAAACCGGTTCAAACTGGTCTAAACCGGTCCCAACCGGTCCCAACCGGTTCAAACTGGTCTAAACCGGTTCAAACCAGTCTAAACTGTTCCAAACCAGTTCAAACCGGTCTAAACCGGTTCAGACCGGTTCAAACTGGTCTAAACCGGTTCTAACCGGTCTAAACCGGTTCAAACCGGTTCAAACCGGTCTAAACCAGTTCAAACCGGTTCAAACCGGTTCAAACCGGTTCAAACTGGTCTAAACCGGTCCCAACCGGTTCAAACCAGTCTAAACCGGTTCAAACCGGTTCAAACTGGTCTAAACCGGTTCCAACTGGTCTAAACTGGTTCAAACCGGTCCAAACCGGTTCAAACTGGTCTAAACCGGTCCAAACCGGTTCAAACCGGTTCAAACCGGTCTAAACTGGTTCTAACCGGTCTAAACCGGTCCAAACCGGTTCAAACTGGTCTAAACCGGTCCAAACCGGTTCAAACTGGTCTAAACCGATCCCAACCGGTTCAAACCGGTTCAAACTGGTCTAAACCGGTCCAAACCGGTTCAAACTGGTCCAAACCGGTTCAAACTGGTCTAAACCGGTTCTAACCGGTTCAAACTGGTCTAAACCGGTCCCAACCAGTTCAAACCGGTTCAAACTGGTCTAAACCGGTTCAAACCGGTTCAAACCGGTTCAAACCGGTTCTAACCGGTCTAAACCAGTTCAAACCGGTTCAAACTGGTCTAAACCGGTCCGAACCAGTCCAAACCGGTCCAAACCGGTTCAAACTGGTATAAACTGGTTCAAACCGGTCCAAACCGGTTCAAACTGGTCTAAACCGGTCCAAACCAGTTCAAACCGGTCCGAACCGGTTCAAACTGGTCTAAACCGGTCCAAACCGGTTCAAACCGGTCCAAACCAGTTCAAACCGGTCCGAACCGGTTCAAACCGGTCTAAACCGGTCCAAACCGGTTCAAACCTGTTCAAACTGGTCTAAACCGGTCCGAACTAGTTCAAACCGGTTCAAACTGGTCTAAACCGGTTCAAACCGGTTCAAACTGGTCTAAACCCGTCCCAACCGGTTCAAACCGGTTCAAACTGGTCTAAACCGGTTCAAACTGGTCCAAACTGGTCTAAACTGGTCCAAACCGGTCCGACCCGGTCTAAACTGGTTCAAACCAGTCTAAACTGTTCCAAACCAGTTCAAACAGGTCTAAACTGGTTCAAACCGGTCCAAACCGTTATAAACCGGTTCAAACTGGTCTAAACCAGTTCAAACCGGTCCAAACCGGTCCAAACCGGTTCGAACCGGTTAAAAGTGGTCCAGACCGGTCCGAACCGGTTCAAACCGGTCTGAACTGGTTCAAACCGGTCTAAACCGGTCTAAACCAGTCCGAACCGGTTCGAACCAGTCCAAACCAGTTCAAACCGGTCCGAACCGGTCTAAACCGGTCCAAACCAGTTCAAACCAGTCTAAACTGGTTCATACCGGTCAGAACCAGTTCAAACCAGTTCAAACCGGTCCAAACCAATTCAAACCGGTCTAAACCCGTCCAAACCAATCCAAACCGGCCCAACCCCCCCCCCCCCCCCCCCCCCCCCAAATTGCTAAAAAAAGGAGCAAAAAAACGCTAAAAGAAGATTTTAAAATTGCTGAAAAAAAAGCAGGAAAAGCCAAAAATTTCCCAAAAAATCAGGGGAAACTCCCAAGAATCTGCCCCCCAAAAAAAGACTCCGAAAAGGCGCAAAATTCAACCAAAAACACCCCAGAAAATGAGCAAAAAAAAAAGCCAAGAAAAGGGCAAAAAAAAAAAAAAAACACCCCAACATAAAAGGCAGGAAAAGCCCCAAAATTCCCCAAAAAACAGGAGAAGCCCCAAAAATCCTCCAGAAAAACGGCTCCGGAAAAGGCGAAAAATTCAACCAAAAAACTGCCTAAAAAACGGCCAAAACCCCGCCCAAAACGCCGTAAAACCGCGGAAAAGCGTGGAAGCTTCCGGAAGGCTCCGGAAGGCCCTGAGCATGTGGCCCCCGACGCCGACGCCGTGAGTTGCGCGCCCGGGGGCGGGGAAACAGTGGGGTTGGGGGGTCAATGGGAGCCGGTTTGGGGTCACGGTTGGGTTTGGGGTCACGGTTGGGTTTGGGGTCAATGTTGGGTTTGGGGTCAATGGGAGCCAGTTTGGGGTCACGGTTGGGTTTGGGGTCAGTGGGAGCCATTTTGGGGTCAATGTTGGGTTTGGGGTCAACGGGAGCTGGTTTGGGGTCAATGTTGGGTTTGGGGTCAATGGGAGCCAGTTTGGGGTCACGGTTGGGTTTGGGGTCACGGTTGGGTTTGGGGTCACGGTTGGGTTTGGGGTCACGGTTGGGTTTGGGGCCAATGGGAGCCAGTTTGGGGTCACGGTTGGGTTTGGAGTCACGGTTGGGTTTGGGGTCAGTGGGAGCCAGTTTGGGGACACGGTTGGGTTTGGGGTCAGTGGGAGCCATTTTGGGGACACGGTTGGGTTTGGGGTCAATGGAAGCCATTTTGGGGTCATTGTGGGCGTGAGCACCTGTCCTAGGTTACAATGTAAAATGTGCCCAAAGTATGTATTCTATCACCATCTACATGAAATGCTGAAACTAAGTTGTGCACCACTGTTTCCTGTGCCCCCTGCCTCCAGACTATCTTCTGTTCATGGCCCATCAATGCCGTCCTGCAGGACTCATAGATAACTCTCCCCAGGAGCTATCTCTGTTTAATGGGCAATCAAGGACCCATTGCAAAACTGATAAAATGATATCAGTCCATTGTGAGATGCTCCGCCCAGGGAGAGGAGCCGAGCATTCCCACCTGGATAGAATCTGGGCCTTGGGACAGCACAGGCAGCCTTACCCACTGGATTCCCAGAGGACAAGAGCTACCAGACCTTGCTGCAAGAACACTGCTTCAACAAGACCACTTCATCTGGACTGCTACCACCACGGTTTCAGGTTGTATTCTGACTCTGTCAGTGATCTTTTGTACCATTGCATGTGTTTTATTTTATTTTGCCTTTTTTTTCCTCGCCAATAAATTGTTTTTTCTGACTTGGAGTCTCTCGCTGGTTTTGCCTTCAAGCCAGCACAAGAATGAAAAGGCTGCACAAGGAATAACAGAAGGCCATCCGTGAATAACCGAACCCACCCATGCCCATCACTGCTCCACCCCTAATTTGGGTGAAATATTGATACAGTTGATAAAGACTCCCCTTCCCTGCTACACAGTCCTCCACCGCATATCCAGGAAGTAGATTTATTCCCTTCTATCTTCCCAAAAACTGCCCAAATCCCAGTCCTCACACACGCAAACCAAACAGACCTCAGGCAATGGTCATCAGCACCTGGGATTCCGAGCTCCCTGTTCCCTGCATTGCTCATCCAAGCACTCACAGCAATCTCACCTTGCCCAGAGACTCTCTGTCCTCAGAGGGAAGCACAAGCTGATGAGACAGGTCTGGCACCACATTTCCTCTTCTTCCTGCTGACCTGGAGAGCCACAGGTGAATGCAGTCCCTCAGACCTTGCATCCCTGAACATCCTGAGGGCTGGACTTTTACCCAGATCCCAGGGCCCTGCACGGCAGCGCTGACACGAGCACAGGCTGATCACTCTGCCCAGCACCTCATTTTTCCTCCCATTGCTCCCAAATCCTCCCAGCTCTGCCCTGCATCTGTGCCAGGGCCGGTGCCTGCCCCCAGCCCAACCAGAGGCTGTCACCCAGCTCTGCACCAGCTGCCACCCCTGGCAGAGCTGGGGATACAGCCAGGGCCGGGCTCCCCGGGCTCCCCAACCCCCAGACCAGTCCTTAGATGCACAAATAACGCCCAACCCGCCCCTCGGGACACAGCCAAACACCACAACTCCATCATCCCAAAGGAACTCCGGCCTCCTCACCTCTTGCCTTCTCCAGCAGACACGGGCAGGACCGGGCTGGCAGAAATGGCGTTCCCCAGGCAGTTCATCCCAGCAGAGGGGAAAGGAGGAACCCCGCATCCCTCTGATTCACCCCACAGCGTGGGCAGGACCAGGAGCCCCTCCAGCGCAGACCCCGGCGCCGAAGCCTCTTGGCTTTGGCTGCTTAAGCACCACAGCTTTTGGCAAAGATGGGAGGAGTTCAGTGATTTTTCCCATCCTGAAAGAGAGAAGGAAAAGACAACGAAGTCCCCTGCAGATGTCAAAGCGTCCCAGCTTTCACACTTCTGCTCCGATTGCTCACTATGGGCTTCTATCCATGAGAGGTGACGCCGATTCCCACATAAGAGCGCCCTTTTACAGCATTTGTATTCCCAGCTATTTCAGACATTAAATGGATGTTAAAAATTTTTCTTATCGCACTCTTTGCCTAATTTCAACATTTTCATCCCAGATCCCACTTGTCAGTTCTTTAATCTTTTACTGCTGGACTTTGCACAAGGGGAGGCACACCCGGGATGCTGCATCACACAAAATCCCAAAGAGAAACCCCTCCAAAAGCTGGCAGAGAAAGGTTTCAAGGCACTCCAGAACTCAGACAGCCGTTTGTGTCTGCTCAGGCCACCCCAATTCTGTCACACCCACCTGAGCCCTGCAGGCCAGGCCAAGGCTCCCCTTCCTCCTGGGGAATCACTGTCTGAGACCGCAGATGTCCATCCTGGGCAGCACCTGGAAACAAGGTGAGAAAGGCAAAATGAATATTTTCTCGTTTTCTGACAGCTTCAAGCTGACTGCATTTGGGCAGGATTATTTGAAACCAAACTACTCTGCAGCTGCCCCAAGCCTGGAGTTTGCAGAAGCAAAATGAGCTCCCCCTCCTGCTTCATTTGCTGCCTTCTCTGATTGAGGGAGAACCACACAATGCAAATGATAACAGAGAAGATGGTAAGAGCCGTCCAAAGCCCCCAGGATGGCTGGCACCAGGGTTCACTCCCTCCTCTGGCTGATGGAACTCAAACCCAGGTGTTCCAGGATTTAAGGAGCACAATCCCAGCTCTGCCGCTTGCTGTTCCACTCCCTCCCACATTTGCACAGCAGGAATATTGCTGGGCTCTGCATCACGCCCCAAAGCAGCAGCCCTGGCACCCAGAACACTCTCCCCTTCCCAGACACCAACCTGAGCAGCCGGCCTCACATCCTCCGAGGTCAGAAAAAACACGAACCATGAACAAATGGGTGTTTTATACCAAACGGGACCCATTTCAGAGATCCAATATCCCAGGCTGCGTTCCTGAGCATTCCCAAGGCTTTTGGACAGGAAAGCAAAACTTGGCACATCAAGGACCGTTTCCCTTGTAACAATATCCTCCCTAAAACTTCCCACATTAAGCCCATGTATTTGTAATGAGGAATGACAAGATTTGTCTTTACAAACAAGCCCTGGGTCTGCTGGTAGATAAAATTAGCACTGAGAGATAAGAGAAACAATGGGAATGAGTCTATTGATTGATGAATGGCAAAGAAGATACTTGCCTTGAAATTTATTATTGAAAGATGAAAGCAACAATGCGGAAAAACCCATCAATCCCATAAAAATTAAAAATTAGGGGGGTACCTCAGCCAATGCGGAAAGACAGAGGGAAATGTGGCTGGGAAATTAGGATAAAAAGGAGGCTGTGTCCTCCGAAAAACTGAGAGACCCCAGGGGAAATGCCCCATGGCCTCTCCCTTTATTCAAATAAAGTAAAAGGACTCCTCTGTCTCCTTTTTGGACATAAGCCTCTGGTGTTGGTGGATTAATCTTCCTAACAGTAACACACTCGGTAACACATTCCACAGAGAGCAGCAGGTCCCTCGTTACAGGAGCGGCAGCAGAACCTCGGCCATAAAGGGCCATTTACCTTGCACAGCATCCTCAGGAAAACTTCCCACATAAAGGACCGGGCCCCCCTGCAACAACAACCTCGGCGCAACAGAACGCTTTTCCTTCTCCCGTACCGCCCCTTTTCCACGCCGGCAAAAACAATTACTGAGTAGAAATAGATCCTCACCCGCTCCAACGACCGAAGCTCTGCGGCTCATCCGCACGGGGTGACCCTGCTCCGGGGAGGAATCTTCACACAGCCCCCAAAACCCGGCTCCACATTTCCTCTTGTTCCTGCTGACCTGGAAAGCCACAGGTGAACGCGGTCCCCCGGACCTCGCGTCCGTGATCAGCGCCGCTCCATCATCCCAAAGGAACTCCGGCATCCGCCTCTCCGCTTTCGCAGCAGCCACGGGCGGGCCCGGGCCGCCAGCGGCGTCGTTTCCCGGGCAGTTCACTGCGGCGGAGAGGCGAGCGGAGCCCCGCGTCCCCTGACCCGTGCCGGAGCCCGCTGCCCGCCGCTCCGCGCCGCGCCGGCTCCCGCCGCGTTCTGCGCCGCGCCATCGCTCCGCGGGGCGCCGCCCGCCGCCGGGGCTGCAGTACCGGGCGCTGCCCGCAGGGGGCAGCACCGCGCGCGGAGAGCGCCGCTCGCGCCGCGCCCGCGCTGCTCCCGGCAGCGGCCGCTGCCGCCTTCGGTGCCGCTGCGGGCCCAAATCCGCTCCCGGCTCCTGCCGAGGCTCGGCTCGGCCCGGCAAAAACCAGCTCAAATAGAATTTGTCTCCGAGCAAAACTGGGAATTGTCTAAAAACCTTATTTTCTGGGGGGCACTGGGTTTGTTTTCCCTATCCCTTCATAGTCCAGGATACTCCCGGAGCTGTATTAGGCAGTGGCAGGAGAGAGCTGCATTTATTTATTCTTTTTTATAACTTCTATTTTTTAATATTATTTTTTACTTTTTGATTTTTTATAGTTTTTGAACATTACCTTTAATTTTATTGAGTTTTATTTTTTATGCTATTTAATTTTTTTGTTTTGTATTTTTACACAGGTTTTATATTTTATTTCTTCTATCTTTATTTTTCTAGTTTTTCTTTTACTTTTTATTATTTATTTACTTTTTAATTACTTTTAATTTTAAAATATTATTTAATTTTTATTTTCATGTTATTTTATTTTTTGTTTTTCTTTTTAATTTTTAACATTAGTTTTTAATATTTTTATTTTTTCTTTTCTTTTTTACTTTATTTTATTATTTTTAAATTTTATTTTATTTTTATTATTTTATTTATTTTAAAATTTAATTTAATTTGTTCATGGTTTCTTTGTTCTTTTTTTTTTTTTTTTAAACCTTACTTACCCCGAGTATGTCACAGACTGGCTGTTGGCAACAAAGAAGCTGGAAAATGACATCCGTGGCCACCGAAGGGCTGGAATAGGATCGAGAGTGAGAGCAAAACCTCTGTATTTTCTGCTCCATTGAAGAAGCCGAACGGAGAAAGCTGTAAACGCCGCAGTGCCGTTTTTTTCCTTTTTACCCCCTACCAGGTCTCATTCTACCCATGCAGAGTATTAGCAGCAGAAACTTGATGTCGGGGTGTATTTCAGAGGTAGCAACAAAAGGAAGTAGATGTTTTTATTCTGTAACTCTCCAAACCTCATTGTTTAGTAACAAAGAAATCCAAAACAAAGCAAACAAAAAAACCAAAACATTGAAAACTTTTGGAACAGTGAGGAGGTTGCTAGAAGTTCATGGAAGGATGATTTAAAATCTGCCTCCTCTGTCTGATTTTAAAGGGAAGTGAGAACTAAACAGGTCAGCTTACACTTCTCCAAGAATTATCTGTGTTTTGGGCGAGTAGCAATCCAAAGAAACTCCAGTCTTACTTGGATTTGACCTCTGAAACTCTCAGCAGAGCAGGGAAGTTTCAGTGGAACGAGAGAGCCACAGTTGCTGGAAGAACAAAATTCAGTGGGGCAGAAGTCAGGAACTTTATTTACAAATCCATGCAGGAGGAGGAGGAGGAGGATGACACCAGGAACGCACTCCAGCTGAAGGCAAGGACTTAGTGGAAAAGGCAGGAAATCAAACGGACACTCGCTGGTTACGCTCAAGCAATTATCCAGGAGTCAGAGACAAAAGCTTCGGGAAGCCTGGCCCGGGAAAAGGCCTTTGGGCGGCTTCGCTTCCTAGTGGCTCTCTCCTTTTTTGCCAGCTCCCTGGAAGAGGAAAAACAACAGGAGTAAAGTTTCAAACCCGGGCAGGACGTCCTCGCTCCGGGCAGATGGAAGCGCAGCTCCCCGGGAGCGAGTCCAGGCCGTGCGCCGGGGAGCTCCGGGAATCTGGGATCGCCTGCGTGATGGAAGGGCTGGAACAGCACACCCAGCTGCCGGCTTTAGTGCCGGCACACAGCCGGGCCTGGGCTCAGGCTTAGAGCTGGGACTGCACAACGCCCCAAAGCCGGCTTAGACATGCGGCATTACACCCAGCACCCAGCTCCGGGAGAAACTCGGCTGGGAGAAGCCCCCTGGATGCTCCCTCAGAATACTGACCTCACCCTGCAGCTCCTCCAAAAGAGGAGAACCTACGGAAATCATCCCGAAATCCACGGATTTTCACTTCTTCAGAACCAAAGCGGCAGCAAAATGTGTCCAAACCGGACTGCAAACCAGCAGGTCCCAGGAGACACGGGGATTTATTCCAGAGGGGACACAAGGATCCCTCAGCCAGCCAGCATTTCCCTCGGGCTCTTCCCACTGCTCTCTGAGGACACAAGCACCACTTTTTCCCTGCTGTTCCCCTTTCCATCAATGCAAAAGACTCTGTTCTCCTCCGGCTCCACGGTCAGGAAGGAAAACAAAACGTTACCTTGACACAGGGTGTCCAGGAGGGTGTGACTGAGGCAGGACCCCCAGCTCCCAATCCACCGCTGCTTCTGGATTTCTGAGCAGTTCCTTCCCCTGGCTGCCATGTCCACAGACACCATCTGCACGCACTTCAAAAAGCCACGGAAACACAAAGAGAGAAGAGCAAAGGTCAAGCCACGTGTTTCTAGGCTGGGGAGAAGGAGGGAGGTGTAATATCATCCATATTTCATTTAGAAGAGTAGAGCAATTTTTTCATGACCTTGAGTATCAGCAAAGGGCAGCAAAAGATGATCAACTCCTTTATTAACTTATTAGCAGCAGAGAAATTAAGTTTTACATTTAGTTAAGATCAAGTTTTGCTGCTAAAAGTTAAGGAGGTGCCATGTTGGTGTTAGTGCTTTTTAGAGGTTATTTGTACAACAAATTCATTCTTGAAGCCGCTTACTTTAAAATAAGACTTCTTCCAATACAGATGGCCCAAAAAGAGTCCCAAAATCAAGACAGAAATCTCACAGCGATTAAAAAAAAGTTGTCTTTGGAGCGTATAACTTGCCAGTCCCTCATGGTTTCAGTCCTTACCATTTATTTTTACCAAGTCGATGATTGAAACCTCGTAGAAAGCTAAAAAAAAACCCCAAAATCCAGGACAAAACTACACATTGTCCCCAAGTACCCTCAGTGTGGAGCTGTGTCACCCCCAAGTGTTTGCTCCCTCAGCCCGGCCTGGAGGCTCCAGCTGCTCCCGGGGGCAGGGTTAGCAGGGGAATCGCTCGTTTGAAACCGTTTGTGTCTGTGGCCTGCACTGGAGGGCCAATAAATGCAAAACCACAGAAACTATTGAAGCCTATCAAGGTTTCACAGAGGTGGTTTAAAGAATGACAGAAGGTTCAATCTCACCCTTTGCAGCACCTCTTGCAAGACACACTGACTTTCAAGACAAAGAGGTTCCTCGTGAAGAAGAGCTTGCTTTTCCAGGGTTCCTAAAATATAGCTGAGATGCCACCCTTTAGATCATGCACTTCCCCCTCTGAAGCCAAAAAATCCAAAGACAGCGCTCCTTCAGAACCCTGAGGGACAGCCATGAATTCTGGGGCTCCAGGACGCAGTGAAAAATTGCACCAAGACACCCAGAACAGGGCAGCGCTGCCTGGGAGAAGCAGCATTACTCTCTGAGAAAATGCCATTCTGCAGCCAGGTTAGTGCTTTGGAGAATTTTACTGCTATCTATGGAGGGGAAAGAAAAAAACAACAAACCAACAGTATTATAGCTGTGGAATGAAGAAAAAATCCCCAAACCACTGTCCAGAGTACGAGGGTGAACATCCACAGCAATATAGCAAAAGAAATGGGAACTTCAGAAAAAAACAGAGACATTAAAACCAGACCAGATGAACAACCACTGTCTATTAGAACGATGGTTGCACAAAAGAACTCTGGCCTTAGTTCAGGTCACAGTTCTCGAAGAATCTTTGAAGACCACTTTGAAGTGCTACAAACCAAGTCAAGCCAAGCACACTTTCATTTTCTAGACAGATTTTAAGACACCCGAGGGAGAGTCTCGAGAGCACGTGCTCAGTTGCCAGATTTGCCTTTGCCCGCCCCAGCAAGGACAGCGCAGATGTGGCCAGTGCAGGTCACACCCAGCCCAAGTTCTGCCTGAGCCCCTCTGGCCGCACTTCCTGCTGATAATGCTGACCCCTAAGAGGCCCCAGCCAGGACTGGAAAAGAGGCTCCAGCAACACTCAGAGCATCCTTCCTGTGCAGAAAGCGCAGGACGTGTTCTTGCACCCACAGGGGGAGACTGCTCCCGTGCCAGAGCACTGAGGCCAGAGGGAGCCAAACAGGCCCCATGTGCTGGCAACTTGGACCTGGGGGAGAGGAGGGGAGCAGATAAAATCCATGCAAAGCAGAGGAGGGAAGCGCCTCCAGCCCCAGTGCAGACTGTGAAAAGCTTGTGAAAGGCTGGGCTGTTTTCCTCCTTCTTCCAGACCCATCCCTCCTCAGCCATAGTGCACATCCCTAGAGGAGCAGCGCTGCTGTGGAGCTAAGGCCTCAAGTCAGTCGTACCCCATGCTAAGTGACACTTTTTCTCAGGGACACAGGGCATTTCAGCTCAGCCTGGAAGAGACTCCCACTGGAGTTTCAGTGACAGCTGCTGTTGGGTTTCCCAGAGGTGGCTTGCTTCCGTTTGGTTTTGTGAAAAACAAAACTCACACAAAACCAAAACCAACACAAAAATAAAAAAACCCACCACCACCAAAAAAACACTGAACAAAACAAAAATAAACCCAACAAAAAACCCAAACACAGGTGGAAATTATTTTCTTGCAGAATTTTCCAAGCAAATCCATAACAAAAACATTAGCTTGCTTGTCTCACTGGGAATCCTTTTTCTCAAAGTCCCTCTGGACCTGAGGATGCCAGGGTGTTCTGATGTGACAAGAGATGGAAAAAACCTAGGATGTGCAAAGCACCCAGGCGGGTTGCACGGCAGCCTTCTGGAAGAAAAAAACAAACGTTCAACTGTTTAGTACACAACACAAAAATTACCTCAACCGGCTCTGGGAAATCCAACAGTGTCTCTCTTTAAAACTCCATTGGGAATCTCCTTTGGGCAGAGCCTAAATCACCTACTCCAATGAACCAGTGTGCACGTGGAACTCTTGGTGTGGAAGAGTCAGTGCAGTTCCTGTGCCCTTATGTACAGAGGATGAAACCAAAACCCAATTTTGCCCCACAAAATCAAATAGAAAATAATTAGAAGAAGGATATTGTGCACTAGAAAAGATCTGCTTGCTTTTGAATGCAGTGCCCCAGAACACAAATATTCATTCAAATGAGAAAACACACGCAATATGAACAAAACCACCAAGTATTAGACAAACCTCTCCACACAAGTGCCATTCTGCAAAATGGTTTCCCCGGGTCTCTTTGCCTCATCCCAAGGCCTTCTCCATCCTCAGGGTTACTGCACTCACTCCAGGGTACTTGGCAAAAAAAGGAGCAAGTGGGGGCTTTGTGGCTTCCCTGGCATCTTCTCTCTCCGCCAATCCAGGGCAAATCAGAGCCTCCAAGGGAGGCACAGATCCACCTGCAAGGGCAAGGACTGCTCCGTGTCCACAGAAGCTCCGTGGCAATATTCAAACCCCAGCAGCAGCAGCATTGACCAGTCGAGGTAGGCAAGAACACAGCATCAACCAGTGGTGCCCGTTACCCATCGCATCCCTGACATGCAGCTGTCCTGGCCCCCAGAGCAGATATCCACACCGCTCATGAAACCAGGGATGAGAACAACATCAGGCCCTTTTTTCCCCCAAAGAAGAATAAAGTGAAAATAGAAACATCAGCTTCGGGGGGTTTTTGTTGGTTTTTTTAATAGGTGGTCATAACCCCCCCCACAAAGGACAGAGTTATTCAGTGTCTTGGTTCTGAAAGACGCTTGTCTGCTAACGGAGCTAGAGCCTCCCTTGGAATGTAAGAGAATGTAAGCCCCCTTCCCTCTAAATTATTATGATTTTGCAATTAGAGGCTTTCAGGCAAAGATTTGGGAATAGGAGTATCAGTCCTTTACAAGGAAAGGGGTTTTTTTTAATTTAAAAAAAAAAAGAAAAAAGGAAAAAGAAAGGAAAAAAAATAGACAAATATAGTAGTATTAAAAAGCCAAGCA
>NW_026690174.1:45174-89507 GCF_015227805.2 Hirundo rustica
TCTGCAGCTCCAAATCCCACAGAAGCTCAGCCCCTGCTGCTTGCTGGAGCACCACTGCCGTAGAAGCTGGAGTGTGTGGTCCTGCTGAGCTGTGCCTGCTGGCTGCCTTCCTCTCACTCCAGCACCCCAAGAACAGCAGCTCAGCAGTGCTGGCGCTGGAAAGGCTGGCACATCCCTTGTATTTGGGGAGACCCTGGTTTAAGAAGTGAGGGGCTTGGTGTGTTACCAGGGGAGCAGTAGCATGTGAATGCTGAGAGGTATTGAGGGCTCCAAAGAAAGGCATGTGGCTCAAGATGAGATGGAAGTTGTTTGGTACTTTTTGGAAAGTTAAATTAGGGGAATCCAACCAGGTGAATCCATTCCAGTTTTCTGGGGGGAATCCAGTCCAGGTTTTCCCTCCAACCAGGCGAATCCATTCCAGTTTTCCCCAGAAATCCAGTCCGGGTTTTTGCTCCAACCGGGTGAATCCATTCCAGTTTTTGCCAGGAATCCAGTCCGGGTTTTTGCTCCAACCGGGTGAATCCATTCCAGTTTTTGCCAGGAATCCAGTCCGGGTTTTTGCTCCAACCGGGCGAATCCATTCCAGTTTTTGCCAGAAATCCAGTCCGGGTTTTCCCTCCAACTGGGTGAATCCATTCCAGTTTTTGCCAGGAATCCAGTCCGGGTTTTCGCTCCAACCGGGTGACTCCATTCCAGTTTTTCCCAGAAATCCAGTCCGGGTTTTCCCTCCAACTAGGTGAATCCATTCCAGTTTTTGCCAGGAATCCAGTCCGGGTTTTCCCTCCAACCGGGTAAATCCATTCCAGTTTTTGCCATGAATCTGAGTTTCCCAGAGAAACAACGCCAACAAGAAAAATTAGATTAAGTGTTTATCTAACAAATATAAATCTTATAAATTTTAATAGTGAGGCTGTAACATGCTTGAGGCCCGGATGGAAGATGAAAGTAGACAGAAGGTTTCAAGGAAAGGCAGCAGGGAAAAGTCTGGTGGTTTTTTTTTTGTTTTTTTTTTTTTAATTAGGAAAGCAGAAGAGATAAAATATAATGCAAACATCTGCCCCAATATGCACTGGTTGTGTCTGCCTCTGAAATGACTGTCAGCAGTGTCCAAGCCACGTAACAAACTTCCTAACTCAAACATCTCCAAGCGCAGGAATCCATGATCTGACAAGAAAAAGGCACAAGGGGCACAGGATTGCTCCAAACACAAGACTTGGTAGTGAAAACATGAGCCTGAAAAGACTTCTGCTGGAAGTCCAGAAAGAAAAAGCAGTGGTAAAGGGGTAATTTTATTTATTTTTTTTCTTTCATTTTTAACTTTATTTTATTACTTTTATTTTATTATAAAATGTTTTATTTTCTTTCTTCTTTTTTTTTTTTTTCATGTTTTCTTTTTTTCTTTTTTTTTTTTTTTTCCCCTTACCCTTTCTTACCCCGAGTACGTGGCAGACTGGCTGTTGGCAACAAAGAAGTTGGAAAATGACATCCGTGGCCACCGAAGGTCTGGATAGAATCAGGAGTGAGAGCAAAACCTCTGTATTTTCTGCTCCATTGAAGAACACCAATGGAGAAAGCTGTAAATGCCACGGTGCCTTTTTTTCCTTTTTACCCCCTAACAGGTCTCATTCTACCCATGCAGAGTATTAGCAGCAGGAACTTGATGTCAGGGTGTATTTCAGAGGTAGCAATAAAAGAAAGTAGATTTTTTTATTCTGTAACTCTCCAAACCTCATTGTTTAGTAACAAAGAAATCCAAAACAAAGCAAACAAAAAAACCCAAACCAAAACAAAACCCCCCACAAACACCATCTCCCTCGAAAAAAAACACAGAAAGAGAAAAGATGCCAATATTATTTTAATGAGAATGAAATCTTTACCCTTTAGAAAACCAGGCTAACTTAATTCTAATTAATTGTTGTTCTGATGTGTTAGGTTAATGAATTCGTATCATTTAAAATATAAACAAACACTAATTTTTAAAAATCAATACAAAACTAGGAAAGTCTTATTAATAAAAAGTGAAATGTAAAATACAAAAAATAATATCAGCAATATAAATAAATACAATCTATAATATGACATGCTATGTGTATTATTTCTAATATTCATAGATACAGATATAAAACAGAAATGGTAATGATAAACATAAATATAATAAATACTAAACATTTTATATATAGTTTACAATCAAGGCTTTTTTGGTTTGAATTGGGTGAGTGGCAGGGTTCTGGTAGTTGCGCTTGGGGGTCTTTTGGGGCATTTCTTTGGCAGGATTTTTGGGCACGTTCTTTTTTGCCTCCCTTCTCTGCCTGTCCCCGAGCCCGGGCTGTGATCCCGGGGCAGTGCTGCTACTTGACCTTCCAAAGATGGTGGCAAAAAGGGCAGGAAAAAGGCAAGGACTCCGAGCGCTTCTAGTTGGCCGCCTGTGCATGACCCCGACCACGATGCCACCCGGGTGCGATTTTCCGGAGTGTTTTGAGGCTCGTAGGTATGGGCTGGGGGCTCAGCGGTGTCAATGGAAAGTTTTGGCAGTCGATTTAGTCAGGCCCCTAAACGACAAGCCAGGGGGGCCTTAGTGGTTGTGCCAGTCTCAAGATGGCTGCTGGCTACAGAGTACCTGACCTTTCAAAGATGGTGGCAAAAAGGGCGGGAAAAATTGAGGACCCCAAGGTTCATCTAGTCGACTGCCTGTGGGCTGTCCTGACTACAGCACCACCTGGACACAATTTTCTGTGGTGCTTCCAGGTGTGCGGACGCGGGCTGTGGGCTCAGACGCGCCATGGGCACTTTCAGGGAGTCGATTTTAGTCAGGCGCCTCTGATAGGAGCCTATGGGGGCCTTAGGGGGGGTGGCAAAAAAAAAGATGGGAGCCAGCCTGGCAGTGACTCCGCCCTTAATAAAGATGGCGACAGGTAATGGTGGAAGTCACATGATGCCACTCCCAAGATGGTGATGAGGTTCAAGTTGCTTGACCTTCCAAAGATGGCAGCAAAAAGGGCGGGGAAAATCGAGGACCCCAAGGTACGTCTAGCCGACTGCCTGCGCGCTATCCTGACCACGATGCGACCCGGACTCGATTTTCCACGGTGTTTCGAGGTGCGGGGGGACGGGCTGGGGGCTCAGCGGTGCCACGGGCGGGTGGGAGCTGGGCCTGCGCCGACAGGCAGCAGTGGGGACGCCCCAATCGGCCGAGGTCCCGCCGCAGCCGGCGTCCCGGGAGTGGTCCCCGTGCTATGCCGGGCACCCGTCCCCTCCCCTCCCCGCTGCTCCCCGCCATCGCCACGCACCCCCTGCTCCCACCCTGAGCCAGCTGGGAGCGGGGGGTGCTGTTCACGTCCCCAGGAGCTGCTGCTGCCGCCCATAGAGGACTCGCAGCAGCCTCGTGTCGTCTGTGTGTGCAAGGTTTGATCGGCTTTGTAGCAGATGTGCTGTGACAGGCTGGGAGCGCTTGGTTTCCTGGGTGGGGAAATCTTAGAAGTAGCCAAGCTGAGCAGTTGCTGAGAGTTCCAAGCCCGGTGTCCCCTGGGATTCTTGAAACTGTATTTAAATAGTTATCACGGAGTTGAAGCAGTGGCTCCAGTCGATTTGTTAAGAGTGGCAGAATCGGGTTTTCCCCTGCGAGTGTGTTGGGGCTGTCTCGGGGTTCCAGCAGTGCCCCCTGCCGGTGGTCGGGCGGTGCTGCAGCTCCACCTGAGGCTCCAGGAGCTCCGGGGCGGGGACGCCGTGCACCTGTGGGGGGCGGGCCCTGGGCGCACGGCCCAATCAGCGCTGCGAGTGCCTCTGTGCATCGGCCAATCACGAGCCGGGGGGGTGTTTCTAAGGGCTGGTGGGAGTTGGTGTTTGTGGCTGTGGCTTTGGTGTGTGATGGCCTTCTCCTCCCTTGTGCTGTTTAACGAGGTAAGCGCGTGGTTTAACTCAGTTGTTTGAACTGTGTTGGAGTCAATATGTTTGGGTGTGTGTTGTGGTGCAGGGCCGATGTTGGGTGGCCCCAGCGGAAGCTGTGTTTAATGCTGGGGGGCTGTTGCCTCCCCCAGGAGGCAAGAGTTGCTGCAGCGCGGCGGAGAGGCGAGCGGAGCCCCGCGTCCCCTGACCCGTGCCGGAGCCCGCTGCCCGCCGCTCCGCGCCGCGCCGGCTCCCGCCGCGTTCTGCGCCGCGCCATCGCTCCGCGGGGCCCCGCCCGCCGCCGGGGCTGCAGTACCGGGCGCTTCCCGCAGGAGGGCAGCACCGCGCGCGGAGAGCGCCGCTCGCGCCGTGCCCGCGCTGCTCCCGGCAGCGGCCGCTCCCGCCTTCGGTGCCGCTGCGGGCCCAAATCCGCTCCCGGCTCCTGCCGAGGCTCGGCTCGGCCCGGCAAAAACCAGCTCAAATAAAATTTGTTTCCGAGCAAAACTGGGAATTGTCTAAAAACCTTCTTTTCTGGGGGGCACTGGGTTTGTTTTCCCTGTCACTTCATAGTCCAGGATACTCCCGGAGCTGTGTTAGGCAGTGGCAGGAGAGAGCTGCATTTATTTATTCTTTTTTATAACTTCTATTTTTTAATGTTATTTTTAACTTTTTGATTTTTTATAATTTTTGTTCATTACCTTTCATTTTATTGAGTTTTATTTTTTATGCTATTTAATTTTTTTGTTTTGTATTTGTACACAAGTTTTATATTTTATTTCTTCTATCTTTATTTTTCTATTTTTTCTTTTACTTTTTATTATTTCTTTACTTTTTAATGACTTTTAATTTTAAAAATATTATTTAATTTTTATTTTCATGTTATTTTATTTTTTTGTTTGTTTATCTTTTAAATTTTTAACATTAGTCTTTAATATAATTTTTTTCTTTTATTTTTTACTTTATTTTATTACTTTAAAATTTTATTTTATTTTTATTATTTATTTTAAATTTTATTTTAATTTAACTTGTATTTAATTTGTTCATGGTTTCTTTGTTCCTCTTTTTTTTTTTTTTTTTTTTAATTACCCTTTCTTACCCCGAGTATGTGGCAGACTGGCTGTTGGCAACAAAGAAGTTGGAAAATGACACCCGAGGCCACCGAAGGTCTGGATACAATCGGGAGTGAGAGCAAAACCTCTGTATTTTCTGCTCCATTGAAGAACCCCAACGGAGAAAGCTGTAAACGCCACGGTGCCGTTTTTTCCTTTTTACCCCCTAACAGGTCTCATTCTACCCAGGTAATTAGCAGAAGTAACTTGATGTCAGGGTGTATTTCAGAGGTAGCAATAAAAGAAAGTAGATTTTTTTATTCTGTAACTCTCCAAACCTCATGGTTTAGTAACAAAGAAATCCAGAACCAAGCAAACAAAAAAAACCAAAACCAAAACATTGAAAACTTTTGGAACAGTGAGGAGGTTGCTGGAAGTTCATGGAAGGATGATTTAAAATCTGCCTCCTCTGCTCTGATTTTAAAGGGAAGTGAGAACTAAACAGGTCAGCTTACACTTCTCCAAGAATTATCTGTGTTTTGTGGGAGTAGCAATCCAAAGAAACTCCAGTCTTACTTGGATTTGACATCTGAAACTCTTGGCAGAGCGGGGAAGTTTCAGTGGAATGAGAGAGCCACAACTGCTGGAAGAACAAAATTCAGTGGGGCAGAAGTCAGGAACTTTATTTACAAATCCATGCAGGAGGAGGAGGATGACACCAGGAACGCACTCCAGCTGAAGGCAAGGATTTAGTGGAAAAGGCAGGAAATCAAACGGACACTCGCTGGTTACGCTCAAGCAATTATCCAGGAGTCAGAGAGAAAAGCGGGAAGCCTGGCCTGGGAAAAGGCCTTTGGGCGGCTTCGCTTCCTAGTGGCTCTCTCCTTTTTTGCCAGCTCCCTGGAAGAGGAAAAACAACAGGAATAAAGTTTCAGACCCGGGCACGACGTCCTCGCTCCGGGCAGATGGAAGCGCAGCTCCCCGGGAGCGAGTCCAGGCCGTGCGCCGGGGAGCTCCGGGAATCTGGGATCACCTGCGTGATGGAAGGGCTGGAAAAGCACACCCAGCTGCTGGCTTTAGTGCTGGGACACAGCCAGGCCTGGGCTCAGGCTTAGAGCTGGGACTGCACAACGCCCCAAAGCCGGCTTAGACATGCGGCATTACACCCAGCACCCAGCTCCAGGAGAAACTCGGCTGGGAGAAGCCCCCTGGATGCTCCCCCAGAATACTGACCTCACCCTGCAGCTCCTCCAAAAGAGGAGAACCTACAGAAATCATCCCAAAAATCCACGGATTTCCACTTCTTCAGAACCAAAGCTGCAGCAAAATGTGTCCAAACCGGACTGCAAACCAGCAGGTCCCAGGAGACACAGGGATTTATTCCTGAGGGGACACAAGGATCCCACAGCCAGCCAGTATTTCTCTCGGGCTCTTCCCACTGCTCTCTGAGGACACAAGCACCACTTTTTCCCTGCTGTTCCCCTTTCCATCAATGCAAAGGGTTCTGTTCTCCGCCAGCTCCACGGTCAGGAAGGAAAACGGGAACATTACCTTGACACAGAGTGTCCAGGAGGATGTGACCGAGGCAGGACCCCCAGCTCCCAATCCACCGCTGCTTCTGGATTTCTGAGCACTTCCTTCCCAGCACCTTTCCCTGGCTGCCACGTCCACAGACACCTTCTCCACGCACTTCAAAAAGCCACAGAAAGAAGATCAAAGGTCAATCCACGTGTTTCTAGGCTGGGGAGAAGGAGGGAGGTGTAATATCATCCATACTTAGTTAAGAAGAGTAGAGCAATTTTTTCATGACCTTGAGTATCAGCGAAGGGCAGCAAAAGCTGATCAACTCCTTTATTAACTTATTAGCAGCAGAGAAATTGAGTTTTACATTTAGTTAAGATCAAGTTTTGCTGCTAAAAATTAAGGAGGTGCCATGCTGGTGTTAGTGCTTTTAACCTTCTGACATTAGAGGCTATTTGTACAATAAATTCATTCTTGAAGCAGCTTACTTTAAAATAAGACTTCTTACAATACAGTTGGCCAAAAAAGAGTCCCAAAATCAAGAGAGAAGTCTCACAGCTATTAAAAAAAAGTTGTCCTTGGTGCGTATAACTTGCCAGTCTATCATGGTTTCAGTCCTTACCATTTATTTTTACCAAGTTGATGATTGAAACCTCGTAGAAAGCTAAAAAAACCCCAAAACAATCCAGGACAAAGCTACACATTGTCCCCAAGTACCCTCAGTGTGGAGCTGTGTCACCCCCAAGTGTTTGCTCCCTCAGCCCGGCCTGGAGGCTCCAGCTGCTCCCGGGGGCAGGGTTAGCAGGGGAATCGCTCGTTTGAAACCGTTCGTGTCTGTGGCCTGCACTGGAGGGCCAATAAATGCGAAATCACAGAAACTATTGAAGGGTATCAAGGTTTCACAGAGGTGGTTTAAAAAAATGACGTAAGGTTCAATCTCACCCTTTGCAGCACCTCTTGCAAGACACATTGACTTTCAAGACAAAGCGGTTCCTCGTGAAGAAGAGCTTGCTTTTCCAGGGTTCCTAAAATATAGCTGAGATGCCACCCTTTAGATCATGCACTTGCCACTCTGAAGCCAAAAAATCCAAAGACAGCGCTCCTTCAGAACCCTGAGGGACAGCCATGAATTCTGGGGCAACAGGATGCAGTGAAAAATTGCACCAAGACACCCAGAACAGGGCAGCGCTGCCTGGGAGAAGCAGCATTACTCTCTGAGAAAATGCCATTCTGCAGCCAGGTTAGTGCTTTGGAGAATTTTACTGCTATGGAGGGAAAAAAAAAAAAAAAGTGTTACAGCTGTGGAATGAAGAAAAAATCCCCAAGCCACTGTCCAGAGTACGAGGGTGAACATCCACAGCAATATAGCAAAAGAAATGGGAACTTCAGAAAAAAACAGAGACATTAAAACCAGTCCAGATGAACAACCACTGTCTATTAGAATGATGCTTGCACAAAAGAACTCTGGCCTTAATTCAGGTCACAGTTCTCGAAGAATCTTTGAAGACCACTTTGAAGTGCTACAAACCAAGTCAAGCCAAGCACACTTTCATTTTCTAGACAGATTTTAGGACACCCGAAGGAGAGTCTCAAGAGCACGTGCTCAGTTGCCAGATTTGCCTTTGCCCACCCCAGCAAGGACAGCGCAGATGTGGCCAGTGCAGGTCACAGCCAGCCCAAGTTCTGCCTGAGCCCCTCTGGCCACACTTGCTGCTGATAATGCTGACCCCTAAGAGGCTCCAGCCAGGACTGGAAAAAAGGCTTTAGCAACACTCAGAGCATCCTTCCTGTGCAGAAAGCGCAGGACATGTTCTTACGCCCACAGAGGGAGACTGCTCCCGTGCCAGAGCGCTGAGGCCAGAGGGAGCCAAACAGCCCCCGTGTGCTGGGAACTCTGACCTGGGGGAGAGGAGGGGAGCAGATAAAATCCATGCAAAGTAGAGGAGGGAAGCGCCTCCAGCCCCAGTGCAGACTGTGAAAAGCCTGTGAAAGGCTGGGCTGTTTTCCTCCTTCTTCCATACCCGTCCCTCCTCAGCCATAGTGCACATCCCTAGAGGAGCAGCGCTGCTGTGGAACTAAGGCCTCAAGTCAGTCGTACCCCATGCTAAGTGACACTTTTTCTCAGGGACACAGGGCATTTCAGCTCAGCCTGGAAGAGACTCCCACTGGAGTTTCAGTGACAGCTGCTGTTGGGTTTCCCAGAGGTGGCTTGCTTCAGTTTGGTTTTGTGAAAAACAAAACAAAACTCACACAAAACCAAAACCAACACAAAAATAAAAAAAACCCCACCACCACCACAACAACAACCAACCAACCAAACAAAAAAACCCACCACCGAACAAAACAAAACAAAAATAAACCCAACAAAAAACCCAAACACAGGTGGAAATTATTTTCTTGCAGAATTTGCCAAGCAAACCCATAACAAACACCTTACCTTGCTTGTCTCACTGGGAATCCTTTTTCTCAAAGTCCCTCTGGACCTGAGGATGCCAGGGTGTTCTGATGTGACAAGAGATGGAAAAAACCTAGGATGTGCCAAGCACCCAGGTGGGTTGCATGGCAGCATTCTGGAGGAAAAAAAAAAAACCCATTCAACTGTTTAGTACACAACACAAAAATTAACTCAACCGGCTCTGGGAAATCCAACAGTGCATCTCTTTAAAACTCCATTGGGAATCTCCTTTGGGCAGAGCCTAAATCACCTACTCCAATTAACCAGTGTGCACGTGGAACTCTTGGTGTGGAAGAGTCAGTGCAGTTCCTGTGCCCTTATGTACAGAGGATGAAACCAAAACCCAATTTTGCTCCACAAAATCAAATAGAAAATAATTAGGAGAAGGATATTGTGCACTTGAAAAGATCTGCTTGCCTTTGAATGCAGTGCCCCAGAACTCAAATATTCATTCAAAAGAGAAAACACACACAATATGAATAAAACCACCAAGTATTAGACAAACCTCTCCACACAAGGGTCATTCTGCAAAATGGTTTCCGCAGGTCTCTTGGCCTCATCCCAAGGCCTTCTCCATCCTCAGGGTTACTGCACTCACTCCAGGGTACTTGGCAAAAAAAGGAGCAAGTGGAGGCTTTGTGGCTTCCCTGGCATCTTCTCTCTCCGCCAATCCAGGGCAAATCAGAGCCTCCAAGGGAGGCACAGATCCAGCTGCAAGGGCAAGGACTGTTCCGTGTCCACAGAAGCTCCGTGGCAATATTCAAACCCCAGCAGCAGCAGCATTGACCACTCGAGGTAGGCAAGAGCACAGCATCAACCAGTGGTGCCCGTTACCCATCACATCCCTGACATGCAGCTGTCCTGGCCCCCAGAGCAGATATCCACATCTGTCATGAAACCAGGGATGAGAACAACATCAGGCCCTTTTTTCCCCCCAAAGAAGAATAAAGTGAAAATAGAAACATCAGCTTCAGGGGGTTTTTGTTTGTTTTTTTAATAGGTGGTCATAACTCCCCCACAAAGGACAGAGTTATTCAGTGTCTTGGTTCTGAAAGACACTTGTCTGCTAAGGGAGCTAGAGCCTCCCTTGGAATGTAAGAGAATGTAAGCCCCCTTCCCTCTATATTATTATGATTTTGCAATTAGAGACTTTCAGGCAAAGATTTGGGAATAGGAGTAACAGTTCTTTACTAGGCAAAGGGTTTTTTTAATTAAAAAAAAAGAAAAAAAAGAAAAAAAAGACAATTATAGTAGTATTAAAAAGCCAAGCAAGGCAGCAACCAAAAATCCTAGAAAACCCTGACAGAGTCAGGGATATGACCTGGCACCCTGATGGTCTGGGTGTTGGAAGCAGTCCAAATAACTCCTCCCGGAGTAACAGATGTGGTTCTGGGCAGTAGAGATGGTCCTGTAGAAAGTCCAGTGGTGACGAGACGGGTCTGGGCTTCCTCTGGGAATCCAGTGGAAAAACTGGATACCTTCTGTTCTTCAGGCCCAGTTTTGATCTAGCTAGGAACAGTTGGCTCCGTCCCCGCTGGCTGGAGCATCTCACAATAGGTTGATGGAATGTGTCATGTCACTGGTGGGCCACATTGGCCCATAATCAGAAAACACCCCCCTGGAGGATGGAGGGGTGTGCAGTACACCTAAAACCGATTGCCCCAGAGGTGGAAACACAGCCCCACCATCTGCCCTAGACTGATCCAAGCTGCACTGGGAAAGGGTGAGGCTCCGGAACATCTACAGTACATCAATGACATCATTGTGTCGGGGAACACAGCAACGGAAGGGTTTGAGAAAGGAGAGAAGATCATCCACATTCTCCTGGAAGCCGGTTTTGCCATCAAGAAGAGCAAAGTCAAGGGACCTGCCCAAGAGATCCAGTTCCTGAAAGGAAAGTGGCAAGACGGACGGCATCAGATACCCACCAACATCATCAATAAGACCACTGCAACATCTCCACAGACCAGCAAGAAGGAAACACAAGCTTTCCTAGGCGCCATAGGTTTTTGGAGAATGCACACCCCTGAGTACAGCCAGATTGTGAGCCCTCTCTACCTGGTCACCTGCAAGAAGAACGATTTCCACTGAGGCCCTGAACAGCAACAAGCCTTAGCCCAGATCAAGCAGGAGATCGCTCCTGTGGTAGCCTCTGACGCAGTCAGGATAAGACCAGAGGTAAAGAATGTGCTGTACTCTACAGCCGGGAACAATGGCCTGTCCTAGAGCCTTTGGCAGAAGGTGCCAGGGGATTCTAGAGCCAAAGTCACAGAGGGTCCAACGCCAACTACACTCCAACAGAGGAGGAAATCCTCGCTGCCTAGGAAAGAGTTCAAGCCACCTCAGAGGTGATTGGCACACAAGCACAACTCCTCCTGGCACCCCAATTACCAGTGCTGGGGGGTATGTTTAAAGGAAAGATTCCCTCTACCCATCACGCCACCGACACCACATGGAGCAAATGGATTGCCCTCATCACTCAGCGCACCTGTATTGGAAACCCAGATCGCCCTGAGATTTTAGAAGTAATTACCAACTGGCCAGAAAGTCAAAACTTTAATCTCACAGATGGAGAGGAGCAGGAACAAGTGACACGTGCTAAAGCAACTCCACCATATAACCAACTGCCAGCCAAAGAGACGCCAAGCTCTTTTCACTAATAGTTCCTACTGCATCCTAAGGAGAAACCAGAAGGAAAAAGCAGCCGTATAAAGCCCCACACTGCAAGTTGCACAAGCCACTGAAAGAGAGGGTGGATCGAGTCAACTAACTGAAGCCAAAGCTGTTCAACTAGCCCTGGACATTGCTGAAAGAGAGAAGGGACCAAAGCTCTACGTCTACGCCGAGTCACGAATAAACTAATTGGCATTCGCCAGTTCTCTGTGGGCTTTGCTGGAAAGGTGGAAAAAGGCAAACTGGCAGCGTAGGGGGAAACCAATCTGGGCTGCCGATGAATGGTAGGGCACTGCCAGTCAGGTAGAGAAGCTACCTGTCAAAGCCCACCATGTAGATGCCCATGTCCCCAGGAGTCGGGCTAACGAGGCGCACCAGAACAACAAACAGGTAGGTCAGGCTGCAAAGACAGAGGTGTCAAAGATAGACTTAGATTGGCAACACAAGGGAGAGTTGTTCCTAGCTCCATGGGCCCATGATGCCTCAGGTCATCAGGGCAGGGATGCCACCGATAAGTGGGCACAAGACCGAGGGGTGGATCAAACCATGGACAGTATTTCTCAGGTTATCCATGACTGTGAGACGTGTGCTGCCATCAAGCAGGCCAAGCGGGCAAAGCCGCTATGGTATGGCGGGCAAAGGTACAAGTATAAGTACGGGGAAGCCTGGCAGATTGACTACATCACCCTTCCCCAAACCCGCCAAGGCCAGCGCTATGTGCTGACCATGGTGGAAGCCACCACTGGATGGTTAGAGACCTACCCTGTGCCTCACGCTACTGCCCGGAACACCATGGTGGGCCTTGAAAAGCAAAACCTGTGGAGACACGGCACCCCGGAGAGAATCGAGTCAGACAATGGGACCCACTTCAAGAACAGCCTTATCAACACCTGGGCTAGAGAACATGGCATTGAATGCACTCCACTCATGCACCTTGAGGGTCATCAAGCCCCTCCCTTTTGTGGTCACGGCACCTGCCACTAGACCAGGCTGCTCAAAGCCTCATCTAACCTGACATTGAATACTGCCAGGGATAGGGCATCCACAACTTCTCTGAAAACCCCTCTCACTGCCTTGCCACCCTCACAGTACAGCATTTGTACCTGTTCTGTAATAGAAACCTGCCCTCTTGCCATTTAAGGCCATTCCCCTGTGTCCTATCATTCCAAGGTCTTGTATATATATTTTTTCCAGCCTTCTTATAACCCCCTTTCAGCACAGGAAGGATGCTCTAAGTGTTGCCAAAGCCTTTTTTCCAGGCTGAAAAACCCCAGCCCTCCCAGCTTGCCTTTCTAGGAGAGGTTCTTTAGCCCTTATTTCTCCTCTGGAGTCATTTCAGCAGGTTCATGTCCTTCTCATGTTGGAGGCCCCAGAGCTGGAGACAGCACTCTGTGTCCCAGGAAAACTATTCCGTTCCTTGTGGATATTTAAGACGTGTCATTTCCTGGTCTTCCATGTCTCAAGGTAGATGATACTGGAATTTACTTTTTTTAGGAATGTAGGAGCATTTGGGATGCTGGCAGAAGGAACAGCCCTAAGTAAAGATCTTTCGTTTTTCCAGAGAGGAAATGTTCTCCTAATGCAGCCTCTCTTTTTTTCCTCTTTTCTTGTGTGTTTTTCTTTGTTTGTTTTTTAATTCTGATTGCTGAACTTAGTTTGAGCACTAAATCACTCATCCAAAAAGGCAATCAGGAGTTATAGCTGCAGTCCTAGATTTTAATGTCAGATAAACAAGATGCAGCATCACATCATTATTTCATTTTAACATTACATTAGCACATTTCCTTATGGAACTGGCACAGAGCAACTAAAATGCTGGTTTAGGGCAGGAAAAATAGCAGAACGTGAACTGGGTCTGTTCTTTAGCAATAGCAGACCTTTGAAACTAAACTCACAGCTCAGGAGCGCAAACTTAAGCGCAATAAAGCTTTGTGGATATAAAAACACTTCACACAGCCAGATGAACTCGATGTTGGGCTGCATTTCAGTGCAGTCATAGTTTTCTTTTCACATTTGCAGAAGTGTCAAGAAAAATTTCAATTCAAGGGCAACTTACCCATAGACTCCAACACTGATGCCACAACATATAAATAGGACCCGTCCAGTGCTTCCAGACTGTCAAACCCTAGAGAACTTGCTGCTTTCTTACTGTTAGAGCTTATCTCAGCAACTCCATTTTCAATCTGGAAACAAAACAGAAAGCATCACTTGATAACCAATGATTTAGAAATAAGACACAGACCACATGCAGATTCAGTATGTTTCTGGTCATTGTCTGTTTTCAGAGGAAATCAAAGGTGGAGATGTGCTTCAGAAGAATTCTTTATTCCCTAAAATTATCTTCAATTAATCCACCCTTGGCACATAATGCAAAGTTTGGGTGCAGGTTCAGCAAGAGGTAGGGATAACACAGAGCTAGCTTCAGTAAATGAGGAAAAGGGATCATTAGTGTAGAACATCCTCCCCAGAAGAAATCAATACCATGTTGATCTGCTTGTCTCCATTTGATTTCAGTTATTCTGTAAGAGCTACACTGAAGCTATTTCATAGAAATTGGAATCCCAGATTGAAAGGCCATTGTCTCAGATGCTGCCTTTGAATTTCATTTCCAAGAGCATTTCTCTGCCCCTGATGCCAGCGTTAGACAGGAAAAGTCCACACTGGGGAGCTGTGGATGCAAATCACAACTTGAGGCCCATTCTCACCAAATTTGATGGAAAATCTTCAGTGGGATTGGATCAGTCCTGAATTATGCACTTGCATTCTACACAGACTGGACTCACTGCCCAGAGTACAGTCCAGATTTTCCCTCCATGCAGGTGACACCAATCCAGACTCCGAGAGCAATCCAGTCTTGGTTTTCTTTTCCCCTTTGCTGACTCCATTCCAGTTTCCAGCAGAAAGCCACTCTGGGTTTTCCCTCCAACTGTGGGGGGGGTGGGGGTGGGGGGTGTCCAGCCCAAGGGACCAGTTCCAGGTAGTACCTAGAACCGCGGTTCTAGATAGTACCTAGAACCGCGGTTCTAGATAGTACCTAGAACCGAGGTTCTAGGTCACTCTAGGTAGGTGGAACCCAACCTAACCCCTTGAACCTCCATTGACCAAATCTCCACCCCACCCCCCCCCACTAGTCCTATCGTGCTGACTCCTTCCTCTAATACTCATAGCAAGCCAAAATCACCTGGAACAAGAACCCCCCCATCCGCAAACAAATTTGTATCACAACAGTAATCATAGTTTGTTGTCATGCATTCATTGGGTTTCTATTGCATCGGATTTATAATGTTCTTTTCTATCTGGCCTTGCCCAGCAGTGCCCATCTCCCCCACACTGAAATGGAACCTAACTCTCTTCCCCTGCTGCTTATCCCTTATTGGGTGCTGCCTCTGGGCCCTGACCCCTGGGGAAAAAGCCCCGACGGGGGAGGCGCCAGCTCTCTCTCTGGTATTGTCCAGTCATCGGGAAAGGTCGCCAGCAAAGCAGGTGGGACTTGAGAATCAAAGCTCTAATATCCCACCTGGTGCCAGAGACCAGACTCTTTCACTTTTGCCATCAGCGGTCATCTAGTCTTGTGGGGAAATTCTACAAATGGCACGCAACGTGCAGCTCCAAGCCACAAAAGGTTCCCTAAAAGCAGGAAGAACCACTTGGGGAGCACGTGGCCCAGGAATCTCACGCGGCTACGTGAGTCACGAAACATAGCCCACCCACGCAGAGACAGACCCATCGGGCTTGGCGTTCGCTGCGGAGTCTCCGAAACACAGGATTCTACAGGCCAGGGCTACAGTTTTCTCCTCTGCACTCAAAAAACCCCTGCCCTCAAACCTCCACCCTCCGACTCGGCCATGTGTGACACAAGCCTCCAGCCCCTCCCTGCCCCTGCTTTCCACAGGTTCCCCGCCCACAGTCCCCGTTCCCACACCCCGAAGGAAGCCGGGAACCCAGAAGCAATCCCAGCTTTTCTGCCACCCCTTTCACATATCAACAATCAAAAAGAGGGAGTGCTGTCCCCAGTAATTGGGACCCCTTCCCCCAAGAAGCAATTCAGGGCTTATGCAAAGCTCAGGCCAAATTAAAGATGAAAGAGAATATTTCTGCAAACGTTTGAAAGCAAATTTAGCAAGAAATACTACAGTTCCCTTGGACCTCCAAAAAGATTTGCTTCCGGAGCTTTGGCAAAATCCTGAAACGGCTGTTGATAGTAAGAATCTGCCAATTCAATTAGCAACCCAGCCCAATGAGTCTTTCTAAACTTACAGTAAAATAAAGCAGCTCCCATCAGAACCTTTAGGAACATTTGTGCAGCGGTTAACCCGAGCTATCGAGCTACAGGTTAAGAATGAAGGAGCCCAGGAACAGGTCCTGGAGGACATGGCTCTGGCCAATGCAGACAAACAGTGCAAGGCACCTATCCTCAGCCTGTCTATAGAAGTGGATCCAACTTTACATGACATGCTCCAGGTGTGTGCCAGGAAGATTCCCTTCATAAAAGCTCATCCAAACCACAGTTCCAGAGTCAAGCCGCCGCTGCAGACACCGTGCTTCCTGTACCTGTGCCACAGCCACTGCCCAAGAGAGGAACAACATGTCTCCTGTGCGATCAGGCTGGACATTGGCTATCTCAATGCCCTTTAAAGAAGCAATTTCTGGACTTTTGGGACAATGGGGGCAGGAGGTCTCAAAGGTCCAAAGGGAATTCCTCAAAAAAACTAGAAAATGTAAATGTTAAATGAAATAATCCTGCTTTAACCAGTTCTGCCTTTCAGCAAAAGTCACCGGATATGATAGTAAAGGATCCAGCCACCAGAGAAACAAAACGTCCTCATGATCAGGTCACCTGGGGTCGTGGGTACGCCTATGTGTCCACTGCTCCAGATCCCAAGTGGGTGCCAGCTGAGTGGGTGAAGCCTTTCATCCCGAAAACTGCAAAACCACCTGCAGAGGGCCCACAAGTGGCCAGTGCCGCCAAAAGGAGGAGAAAGCACCCAACCTTCTCCTTCTAATTATCATTATTCCTTAACAGCATTTTTCTAAACAGCTTGCACTAAAAGTCATTTTTCTTTTGCAACGTTAAAGGTATCTCAAGGTCCGAACTCTGAGCAGCTCCCACCAACCGAGCCTTCCTCCTTCTTAATTTAATAAGAAAAGGGGAAATGTTGTCATGCATTCATTGGGTTTATATTGCATTGGATTTGTAATGTTTTTTCTATCTGGCCTTTCCCAGCAGTGCCCATCTCCCCCACACTGAAATGTCACCTAACTCTCTTCCCCTGCTGCTTCTCCCTTATTGGGTGCTGCCTCTGGGCCCTGCCCCCTGGGGAAAAAGCCCTGACAGGGGAAGGCGCCAGCTCTCTCTGGCATTGGCCAGTCATTGGGAAAGGTCGCCAGCAAAGCAGGCAGGACGTGAGAATCAAAGCTGTAAAATCCCACCTGGTGCCAGAGAGCAGACTCTTTCATTTTGCCAGCGGGAGTCATCTAGTCTTGTGGGGAAATTCTACAATAGTTCAACCCTTCATCCTCCTGGCCTTCTCAGCCTCACAACTAATACTTTTCTACATCACATTTGAGGCCACCCACGTCCCGACCTTGATCCTCATCACCCAAGGAGGGAACTGGCCCAAACGACTAAATGCCGGCATTTGCCTCCTATTCTACACACTCGCCAGCTCACTGCCCCTGCTCATCGCCATCCTCCACCTACATAACCAAACAGGCACCCTCGACTTCCCAATCCTCAAACTTTCACACCCAACAATCACCTCCTCCTGAACAGGCATCGCATCAAGCCTCGTCCTCCTAATAGCTTTCATAGTTAAAGCTCCCCTCTAGGGACTACATCTAGGACTCCCCAAAGCTCATGTAGAAGCCCCTATCGCAGGATCCATGCTCCTCACCCCCCTGCTACTAAAGCTAGGAGGATACGGCATTATACGAATAACCATCCTCGTAAAATGAGCATCAAACAACCTCCACTACCCCTTCATTACCCTCGCTCTATGAGGGGCACTGATAACCAGCACCATTTGCCTACGCCAAATCGACCTAAAATCCCTAATCGCCTACTCGTCGGTCAGCCACATAGGCCTGGTTGTTGCTGCAACCATCATTCAAACCCAATGAGCCTTCTCAGGGGCAATAATCCTAATCATCTCACACGCACTGACCTCCTCAATACTCTTCGGCCTAGCCAGCACCAACTACAAATGCACCCACAGCCGAATCCTCCTACTAACACGAGGCATGCCACCCCTCCTACCTCTCATGGCCACCTGATGACTACTAGCAAACCTAACAAACATAGCACTACCCACAACACCTAACCTCAGAGCAGAGCTAACCATCATCATCGCCTCGTTCAACTGATCTTCGCTCACAGTCCTCCTCACAGGGGCCGCAATCCTCCTCACCGCCTCATACACTTTAGACATACTAACAATGACACAACGAGGCACTCTTCCATCCCACATCACATCAGTCCAAAACTCCTCCACACGAGAACATCTCCTCAGAGCCCTACACATAATCCCCATGATTCTCCTCATCTTCAAGCCTGAACTCATCTCCGGCGCCCCCATATGCAAGTAGAGCTGAACCAAAACATTAGACTGTGATTCTAAAAAGAGAAGTTAAAACCTTCTTACCTGCCAAGGGGAGGTTTAACCAACGAGAACTGCTAATTCTTGCATCTGAGTCTAAATCCTCAGCCCCCTTACTTTCAAAGGATAACAGTACTCCAGTGGCCTTAGGAGCCACTCATCCCCATGCAAATACAGGTGAAAGTAACAGACCTGCCATGAGTCCTAAACACCCTCCTACTACTAACCCTAATAACCTTATCCACCCCCATGATCCTCCCACTCCCATCACCCAACCTTAAAAACAGCCCAGCCACCATCACAAATACAGGAAAAACCTCCTTCCTCATCAGCCTAATCCCGCTATCAAGCCACATCTACACAGGGACGGAAAGTCTCATTTCCCGCTGAGAATGAAAATTCATCATCACTTTCAGAAGCCCAATCAGCCTAAAGATAGACTTCTACTCCCTCACATTCTTCCCCATCACCCTATGCGTATCCTGGTCTAGCCTACAGTTTGCAACATGATACAGATCCTCAGATCCATACATCACAAAATTCTTCTCCTACCTCCTCCTATTCCTTATCGCTATACTAATCCTAATTGTCGCCAACAACCCCTTCGTGCTACTCATCGGCTGAGAAGGAGTGAGCATTAGATCCTTCCTTCTGATCAGCTGATGACATGGCCGAGCAGAAGCTAATACCGCCACCCTCCAAGCCATCCTCTACAACCGAGTTGGCGATGTCGGACCTATTCTCTGCATAGCATGACTAGCCTACACCTCAAACCCCTGAGAAATCCAACAACTCTCCTCCCCTTCCCAAACTCCCACGCTCCCCCTCCTGGGACTCCTTCTGGCAGCAACAGGCAAATTCGCCCAATTCGGCCTCCACCCATGGCTCCCAGCCGCCATAGAAGGCCCAACCCCCGTCTCCGCTCTACTCCACTCCAGCATGATAGTAGTGGCCGGAATCTTCCTCCTTATCCAAACCCACCCTATATTTAACACTAACCAAACCGCCCTCACTCTATGCCTGTGCCTAGGAGCTCTTGCCACACTATTTGCCGCTACATGCGCGCTCACCCAAAACGACATCAAACAAATCATCGCCTTTTCCACCTCAAGCCAACTAGGCCTCATAATAGTCACCATCGGACTCAACCTCCCACAACTAGCCTTCCTCCATATTTCAACTCACGCATTCTTCAAAGCCATACTATTCCTGTGCTCAGGCTCCATCATCCACAACCTTAATGGACAACAACACATCCCAAAAATAGGAGGATTACAAAAAAACGTTACCAACAACTACCTCCTGCCTCACCATTGGCAACCTAGCCTCAATAGGAACTCCGTTCCTTGCAGGCTTCTAGGTAGGTGGAACCACTGTTCTAGGTGGGGGGGAGGGGATCCAGAGCCCAGCAGAAGCAGAGAGTCCATGCTTGCCTGCTGTCCAGGGCAGATCCAACAGCTCCAGGCCAACCTTAAAA
Organism: Hirundo rustica; assembly: GCF_015227805.2. Taxonomy (NCBI): domain Eukaryota; kingdom Metazoa; phylum Chordata; class Aves; order Passeriformes; family Hirundinidae; genus Hirundo; species Hirundo rustica. Next base: position 64,828 of record NW_026690174.1, read on the forward strand.
TGCCCCCCTAGAGGACTGAGGAGTGGTGAAAGAGGTAAGAAACACTGCCTCACCTGGTTTTAATGGCTGGCCCATTATCAGAAGGCATCAGTCTCCCTCTCCCCTGGAAGGGTAAGAGAAGGATAAAACATGTCCCAAAAACTGCTGAAGATGGGCGTGCCGCCGGCCCAATTAGAAAGGTGGGTAAGGCCTCATGGTCCCATTGACAAAGAACATCAAAGCAGCCCATGGGCAGTTTGTTCCAGGGGTTGGGAGGTGCCGTGCCAGGGCCCATCCCGGCGCGGCACAGGGCAAGGCGCCGCTGCAGCCACCGCCAGCTCGGTGTGGGCACGGCAAAGCCGGCCTGCCCGGCCCCGCGGCCAGCCGCACCCCAGGCAGGAGGGCAGGGCTGGCAGCGGCAGCTTCTCCTCCAGCAACACGCACCAGGAGAGGCCTTAAACAGCACCAGGGCCCCGGTGGCCGCCACCGCCCGCCCGATGGCCGCGGCAAAAACACGGCCAGTGACTCCCCGACACGCAGCCTAAATGAGATCAACCTCCTGGCTGCTGGGGGAGTCTGCAGGGATCTTTGAACTGGTGAAACATTCTAGCAGTAGCACCTACAAGCAGCAGCTTTTCTTCTAGTCAGAGGAGAGGAGGAAGTGAGAATGTGCTGGAAAACAATGTGGTGGCACCAAGGTTAATGGAAAAAAGGGGGAAGAAGTGCTCCAAAGTGCTCGTCACAGCTGAGATTCCTCTGCAAGCTGTAGTGAGGACTGTGATGAAACAAGCTGTGGCCCTGTCAGTTTACATTAAGTCCACAGAGGATGCAGAGATCCACTCACAGCTCGTGGGGAAAGCACTCATGCCAGAGGGGGTGGAAGCCAGAGAGCGCTTTGATCCAGTGGGAGACCTGACTAGGAAGAGAGAGAGAGCCCCTGCTTCTAGAGATAAAGAGAACCCTTGCTTCCCAACTAGAGCAACCAAGCTCTAAAAAACGGCACCCTGGGCATGAGGAACCCATGACACAACAGCTCTGGAAAGGCTCTTGGCCTGCGGTAGGGACCCTACAGCATACCAAAGAAAAAACTCCTCTCCCTGAGCAAACAGAAAAAAAACCTCAACTAATGAACTGAACAAAACCCCCATGCCCTGTCAGTAGGAAAGAGGAAGGTGCCGGGAGGGAAAAAAAAATACAAGGTGTTTTAAAGGCTTAATTTACTTCACACTATCATTCTCTGACTCTGTTAATAATTAATTAACTTTACACCTTTAAATTTATACCCGTTTCAACCTTAGAGTGTTTTTCTCCCAGTTCTTAACTCATGAACCCCTCATTAATTTTTATTTTTCCCCCTCTCCTTAGCCCAACTAGAGCAGCAGAGAGCGAGTGAACAACTTTCATGGGTGCCTGGGTTTGACCAATTGCCTACAGGGATTAAGATACAGCACCTGTCACAGCCTAAGGCTGCACCATCCTCCAGAGCCACAGCCTGCCAGCTGGGAACCCCCTGTCCCAGCCAAGCACTGGAGAGCCTGTCCCACAACCGGGAATTCCAACGGGTGCGTCCACCCGCAGGCAAAGAGGCTTCCAACTGTGCTGGGACAGGGCCCAGCTTGGACAATTGGGTGCCAGCAACAGGCTGACACAACGTCCAGTGTGGCAACAGCTGGGCTCAGCTTCCTCGTGGATTGGGCCCAAAGCCTGGCCAGGGCTCAGGGAACAACCCAGGAGCTGCCAGCAAGGCAAGAGGTCTGATTTTGTGGCTTTGTCCAGCTTCTCAGTTACAGAAAGGTCAATCCCTGTTTTGTTAGTGAGCAGATACCTAGGCCCTAACACTAACCATCCTGTGGACTTTGTTCATGAATGCGTACAAACACAGCATTAGGCTGGAAGGTTCCAGCAAGAGCTCAGCTTTGGCTCAAAGGCCTGTTGTGCAGCCCTCAGCATTTCAGCAGCCCTGAGCCATCTCTTAAGCAGAACCAGGACAGAAGAGCCCAACCACTCCTGACTTCGAGAGCAGCCCCTGCTGCCTTGGCACACCCCTTCAGTCCTTGTCTTGAAGGTCAAGAGAGTCCAAGAAACACAAATCCAGGCTCCTCCTACTCCTTGAAGAAGGTCCAAAAGGGCACTAAGCTATCTCAACACAAGAGCAAGACCAGGATGCTCTTCCTTGGGCAAAACTCAAGCTACTAAAATGCCAGGAACACCAGACACTGACGGTCCGCTGAAGGATATTGATCCAGCTCTACTGACAAGTGGTGGTTGGAGAGAGGAATCTGCAAGGCCTTGAGAAATCCAAACACAGCCCCAGATGTTTTCCTGCTTGGATCATTCAGCTCTGCACTTACCTTGCACAGTCTTCTGCCAACTGGTTCCAGATGCTCTGCTGCTATCAAAAATACTCGCATCAACTTATTTCTAGGTTCCAAGAAGTCCCATCCCATCATCTTTGTTCAGATGTTCCACATGAGGCTTTCATGTCAAACAAGCTGTTTTCCCATCCAGATCCTTTCTTAAGCTGTAAGAAGCCCATGATCTCACAAGTACTCACAGAAACTCTCCCAACACCGTTTGCTGCTTCTCTCTTTCTCTCTGCCAGGGTCCCAAGAAATTCTGTGTCAGTTCTTGTCCGGCATTTGCCAGGGACCTGGAGAGAGAAAGGCACAATCATTACTATTCATTATGGCCACAGGCTTTGGGCTCAGTGGTGGGTTTCAGACTTCTGCAAGGAGAAGTAGACACTCCTCACCCCACTGGAGCCGATTCCTCCATTCCCTGGTTGGCTCTCGCAAACCCTTCAAGCCACTCTGCAACACTCAGCACCGCCGCAGAGCTACAACACAGCAGCAGTTTATCCATGGGCGATTTCTCCTAGCACGTATTTCTATTGTGTTTTCAAAGCAATCCTAGTGCTTATTTTTACACCTCCAGAAGCGCGTGCCCGCGTCCACAACCATACTGTATTTTCACAGTGTGCCAATAGGAACACAAACAGATTTAATACATTATTCTTCAGACAACAGCCCACACACTTAACCACTGTGCACTTGGACTGCTTCTTGTGGGAGAGTCAACAGAGGTGCACCAGCTTTAAACACAGGGCACGAAAACAGAAACCAACTCGTCTCCACCAAATGAAATAAAACATGAGCATAAGTCACATGAAATGATAGCGTGTCATAGAAAACACTGATTTGCTTAGAACATAGTGCCCGAGAACTCAAGCATCCATTCATACTAGAAAACACATTCCAAATGGGCCAAAGTAGCAAACATTAGACCAACCTTTCAACACAAGTGTGAGTCTGCAAAATGGTTTCTCCAAAGCCTCCTTGTGTCATCCCAAGTGCCTCTCCAACTTGAGGGCTCACTGCACTCACTCCAGGGCACTTGGAGTAAAGAGATAAAAGAAACACAGCCTTGTTGTTTTACAGGTGGTGCTTCCATCCCCGGCAAGGTCAGAGCTACTTCGGTTCTTGTTTACAATTCTCTTTGGGGTGGCTTAGAGTGAAAGACTGCAAGAACCCTGTTTGCAAACACGTACACAGATAGACCTACCGGCTTCATTTCAAACCATTTGGCTGCAATAAAAAGCAGCTATGCAGCCAACGGGTTCTTACTATCTGCTGTCATACAGCAATATGAAAGGATGAAACTATTCCTTAAGGAAACACATAAGGGAAAAGAAACTTTTACAGCTGGGCCAGGTGTGTCAGGGAGGGCCGTTAGCAGGAGAAGAGGCTCCAGCTCCTTGCAGGATTTGCCTCTCATCCCCTCAAAGGCCCAGCTGCAGCCTCCAGGCAGCCACAGTTCACCCCCTGTCTCACACAGATTCAGCCATTCCAGTCACAAACCTCCTCCTCCCAGGAATGCCCACGTGGCCAGGCCCTCCACAAGCGCAGTCAATGCTCATCAAGGGTCCAGTGTCCCCCAGCCGTTTGACCAAAGCCTTGCAGCACCTGGAACACCCTGGAAGAGAAACACGGCGCTTTGTGGAACCAAGGAACGGAGGAGCTGCCCTGTCCCAGCTCTGCCTCCGCGGCCAGCAGCAGGGCAGAGGCAGCCCTCAAGCCCCACCAGGGCTTCTCCTGCAAGGGCAAACACCTGCACCCAGCCGGGGACAGACGTGGCACAGCCTGAACATGCTCAAGGAGCGCCTCCAGAGGGGACAATGGGACAACCCCAAACAAGACTCACAAACAGGGGCTCACAGAAACTCTCCAACACCATTTGCTGTTGCTCTCGCTGCCAGGGCCCCGAGAACTTCTGGGTCCCCTTCTTTGTCACGTGCTTGTCGGTGACTCGGAGAAGACAAGGTTACGTTCACTTTCTGAGCAGGAGCTGAAACCAACAGAGAAGCATAAAATGAGACAAAAATCCTCTTCCCCCACCCTCTAGAGTGCCAAGTCAGGAGAATCAACAGAACTCAACAGTTCTGGAGGAGGGCAAAAATCCAGGTAGACTTTTAGCTCAAGTAGAGGAAGACCTTCTCCTTCCCACTCCTGGGGAAAAACTATGGAAACAGGAGAGCCAAGGCACCAAATCAGCTCGGTCTGCACAGCAGGTGTCCTTCCAATGCCCCTGGCAGACAGAAGAGATGGGCCCTGCCCATCCCCACAGCACACTGCTCTCACTACAGTACATCCCATGATGCACACCCACCCAGCCCTTCCAAATCCAAAACCCAGCACCATTGGCAACGGGCTGCCTCACACACAACAGGTTTTTCCAACTGCTGACACACCTGAACACCTTGGACTCCTCAGGTACTGAGAGACTTGGAGCAGAATCAAGCTCAGCAGTATAAGAAGGGTAACGCTGCTTAATTCTCTTGCCAATTCCTGTAAGAAGCTAATTTTCAACTGTTTATTGTGTGAAAGCAAAGTTAAATAAACCAGCTCTGAGAAAAAAAACCCAACAGCAGCTATCACAAACTCCATTGGGAAACTGCTTCAGGCTGAGCCTAAATCACCTGTGTCCCCAGGCATGGAAAAGAAAAACCCAAATAAATGAGTCCCGCCTCCAACAGTGCAGGAAGAACAAAGACAGGACAGCACAGATACAAACAGCTGTGGGAAAACTCGTCCAAGTTGCCACGTTCCAGTCCTGCTTTCCTACAAGATTCAAAACAAAGCACGGTTTTCATCTAAAACTCACAGGATCAAATTTCTGTAAATATTCCATGCAGCACAGGTCCCAGGATGTGTACTGGACAGTAGAAGTGTTTGGCCAGGGGCAGGGGCAGCAGCAAAGACACACACACCAGCTTCAGGAATCCAGCCTCATCCACCAGAGCTCAAAGCAGCAAAGAACTCCAAACAACAAAGCCCTGCAATGCCCCTCACCATTGCTCCCAAAGACAGCGGCCTTGCAGGGACTGAGACACAGCACCAGGGACCCTGAGACTTCACCATCCTCCAGAGCCACAGCCTGCCAGCTGGGAACCCCCTGTCCCAGACAAGCACTGGACAGCCTCTCCCACAGCCAGGAATTCCAACAGGTGCGTCCACCCGCAGGCAAAGAGGCTTCCGACTGTGCTGGGACAGGGCCCAGCTTGGACAATTGGGTGCCAGCAACAGGCTGACACAACGTCCAGTGTGGCAACAGCCGGGCTCGGCTTCCTTGTGGATTGGGCCCAAAGCCTGGCCAGGGCTTCAGGAGCAGTCCAGGAGTTCCCTTGGACCGTGGACTCCCCAACAAGACCATAGGTCTGATTTCATGGTCTTGTCCAGCTTCTCAGGTACAGAAAGGACAATACTTTTCCAACTCCATTTGCTGCTTCTCCCTCTCTCTCAGGGTCCCAACAAGCTCTGCCTCAGCTCTTGTCCTACCCTTACAAGTCACCTCAAGAGAAGGGGGGAAAAAAAAAAATGGACAATTATTACTACTCACTCTGGCCACAGACTTTTCATTCACTAGTGGGTTCAGCCTTCTGGAAAGAGAAGCAAAGCTCAGCCTCCTGGGGCTGATCTGTCCATTCCCTGGGCTGCTCTCACAAACCCTTCAACCACTCTGTCATAGCCACAGAGCTACAGGAGAGCAGTCCTTAGCCACAGTCACTTCTCCTAACACACATTTCCCATTACATATCCAGAGCAATCCAAGCGCTGATTTTACACTTCCATAAGCGTGACCCAAGATCCCACGCACACAAGCACACCAAATTCCCACTGTGTGCCAAGAACCTGCAGGGCACTTTGGATGTATCCTTCAGTACAAAGCACAAGAAGAAAAACCCAATCTTGCTCTGTGAAAACAAACAGTGAAAACTGCAGGAAATTCTTCCATAGAACAGAAGACACATACCTTTAACCCAGGCAGGTGATGAACTGCAGGAGGGGACCACCTGGCAGAAGAACGCTGACCAGCCAAACACAGAGCACAGAACCAGGGGCTGCCTGAGGGCCTTCAGGCAAGCCTGCTGGATTGAAGGTAAAGCAGCAGGAGGAATGAACTCTGCACAAATACTTGGTGAGAAATTCCAAGTCAGAGCTACAATTTAACAGGAAAATGACAAGAAAGACAATAGCACAGAAACACTGGCTTAAACCAGACGATGACCTCACATGCTGTTGCTCAGGGTGGGGCTTTTCTCTATCATTCACCCCACTGTGTGACCACATCACAGTGCTGAGTCACCCTACCCTGCAAGCTTTTCAGTCTGTAACTTCCATCCCTCAGGAGGAGCCTGAATTGACAAAAACACCCCAATGCACCCTGCCCCAAGCACAGATACAGCAACACCACCTGGAAAGGGAACAAAACTTCACAGCTCCCGCCCCAAACACCAACCCTGGCCAGAACCACAGACGCAGCAAAAATGTACAGGTTAGAGGAATTAGGGCAGGAAAGGCTCTGTCTCCCCTTCCTTGCCCAACAGGCTCCAATTCCACACTGCAAGCAGGAGTCAGGGCTTTCACTGTAGAAGCCTGAAGAGCTGACATAATTCTGGTCTAGAAAGGAGCTTCCCAAAGCAATTATCTGGCCCAGCAGAGAGCAAAACCCTCTGCACTCTACCAGAGCCACAGGAAACCCAAACCAAGGCTAGAAGCTGATGCACAAGATACAAAAAGCACCACTTCAGCCCTATAATGACCAGGAAAAAGCCAAGCTGCAGCAACTCTTGCCTCCTGGGGGAGGCAACAGCCCCCCAGCATTAAACACAGCTTCAGCTGGGGCCACCCAACATCAGCCCTGCACCACACCACACGCCCAAACATATTGACTCCAACACAGTTCAAACAACTGAGTTAAACCACGCGCTTACCTCGTTAAACAGCACAAGGGAGGAGAAGGCCATCACACACCAAAGGCACAGCCACAAACACCAACTCCCACCCAGCCCTTAGAAATAACCCCCCGGCTCGTGATTGGCCGATGCACAGAGGCACTCGCAGCGCTGATTGGGCCGTGCGCCCAGGGCCCGCCCCCCACAGGTGCACGGCGTCCCCGCCCCGGAGCTCCTGGAGCCTCAGGTGGAGCTGCAGCACCGCCCGACCGCCGGCAGGGGGCGCTGCCGGAACCCCGAGACAGCCCCAACACACTCGCAGGGGAAAACCCGATTCTGCCACTCTTAACAAATCGACTGGAGCCACTGCTTCAACTCCGTGATAACTATTTAAACACAGTTTCAAGAATCTCAGGGGACACCGGGCTTGGAACTCTCAGCAACTGCTCAGCTTGGCTACTTCTAAGATTTCCCCACCCAGGAAACCAAGCGCTCCCAGCCTGTAACAGCACATCTGCTACAAAGCCGATTCAAACCTTGCACACACAGACGACACGAGGCTGCTGCGAGTCCTCTATGGGCGGCAGCAGCAGCTCCCGGGGACGTGAACAGCACCCCCCGCTCCCAGCTGGCTCAGGGTGGGAGCAGGGGGTGCGTGGCGATGGCGGGGAGGGGAGGGGACGGGTGCCCGGCACAGCACGGGGACCACTCCCGGGACGCCGGCTGCGGCGGGACCTCGGCCGATCGGGGCGTCCCCACTGCTGCCTGTCGGCGCAGGCCCAGCTCCCACCCGCCCGTGGCACCGCTGAGCCCCCAGCCCGTCCCCCCGCACCTCGAAACACCGTGGAAAATCGATCCCGGGCTGCATCGTGGTCAGGATAGCGCGCAGGCAGTCGGCTAGATGAACCTCGGGGTCCTTGACTTTTTCCTGCCGTTTCTGCCGCCATCTTTTGAAGGTCAGGCATGTCGTGCTGAACCACTGTCTTGGGAGTGGCATCACGTGACTTCCACCCTTACCCGTCGCCATCTTTGTTAAGGGGAAAGTCATTTCTGGTTTAGTGGCCATCTTTTTTTCTGGCCCCGCTAAGGCCCCCATAGGCTCCCATCAGAGCCGCCTGACTAAAATCGACTCCCTGAACGTGCCCACGGTGAGTCTGAGCCCACAGCCCGTGTCCGCACACCTGGAAGCACCACAGAAAATTGTGTCCAGGCGGCGCCACAGTCAGGATAGCCCGCAGGCAGTTGACTAGACGAACCTTGGGGTCCTCAATTTTTCCCGCCCTTTTTGCTACCATCTTCAGAAGGTCAGGTACTCTGTAGCTGCCACCATCTTGAGAGTGGCACCAAACCACTAGGGCCCCCCTGGCTCATCGTTTAGGTGCCTGACTAAATTGACTGCCGAAACTTTCCCTCGACACCGCTGCCCCCCAGCCCGTGCCCATGCGCCTCGAAACATCCCGGAAAATCGCACCCGGATGGCATCGTAGTTGCGGTCATGAGCAGGCAGCCGGCTAGACGCACCCGGGGTCCTTGCCTTTTTCCCGCCCTTTTTCCCGCCATCTTTGGAAGGTCGAGTGGCAGCACTGCACCGCGCTCACAGTCCGGGCCTCCCACGCGCTGTGGGGACAGGCACGGGGGGAGCTGCAGTACCGCACTGTGTCCACAGGGTGGCAGCACTGCCCCGAGCGCACAGCCCGGGCTCGGGGACAGGCAGAGAAGGGAGGCAAAAAAGAACGTGCCCAAAAATCCTGTCAAAGAAATGCCCCAAAAGACCCCCAAGCGCAACTACCAGAACCCTGCCACTCACCAAATTCAAACCAAAAGGCTTTGATTGTAGGCTATATAGCCAACTTTTAGTATTTATTATGCTTATATTCATATTTATCATTACCATTTCTGTTTTATATCTGTATCTATGTATATTAGATATATTATAATACACATAGCATGTCATAATATAGATTGTATTTATTGATATTGCTGATATTATTTTTCATATTTTACATTTCACTTTTTATTAATTAGACTTTCCTACTTTTGTATTGATTTTTAAAATTTCTGTTTGTTTATATTTTAAATGGTATTTTAAACTATATGAATTTATTACCTTACACATCAGAACAACAATTAATTAGAATTAAATTAGCCTGGTTTTCTAAAGGGTAAAGATTTCATTCTCTTAAAAATAACATTTTCTCTATCTGTGTTTTTTTTCGAGGGGGGTGTTTGTGGGGGGTTTTGTTTTGGTTTTGGTTTTTTTGTTTGCTTGGTTTTGGATTTCTTTGTTACTAAACAATGAGGTTTGGAGAGTTACAGAATTAAAAAATCTACTTTCTTTTATTGCTACCTCTGAAATACACCCTGACATCAAGTTCCTGCTGCTAATACTCTGCCTGGGTAGAATGAGACCTGTTAGGGGGTAAAAAGGAAAAAACGGCACCGTGGCGTTTACAGCTTTCTCCGTTGGGGTTCTTCAATGGAGCAGAAAATACAGAGGTTTTGCTCTCACTCCCGATTGTATCCAGACCTTCGGTGGCCACGGATGTCATTTTCCAACTTCTTTGTTGCCAACAGCCAGTCTGCCACGTACTCGGGGTAAGAAAAGGTAAGGGAAAAGAAAAAAAAAGAAAAAAAAAAGAAAGAAAATAAAACATTTTAAAATAAAATAAAAGTAATAAAAAAGTAAAAAAAAAATCATATAATAAAAAATAACATGAAAATAAAAATTAATATTTTAAAAATGAAAAGTAATTAAAAAGTAAAGCAAATATAATAAAAACAAAAGTAAAAAAAATAAATAACTAAAATTAAAGTATAAAGATAGAAGAAATTAAATAGAAAACCATTTTAAAAATTCAAAACAAAAAATTCCAAGAAAAAATAAAACTCAAGAAAATAAAATAGACTGGGAAAAAAAAAAATGCAGCTCTCCTCTCCTGCCACTGCCTAACACAGCTCCAGCAGTATCCTGCACTACGCAGGGATGGGGAAAACAAACCCAGTGCCTCCCAGACAAGAAGGTTTTTAGAAAATTCCCAGTTTTACTTGGAAACCAATTCTATTTTAGTGGGAAACTCACTTTGGATGAACATCCAAATGTGCCAAAGCAGGAAAGAACCTGCCCCTTGTGTCCAAGGCACAGCAATGAGGCCAGGATTGAAGTTTTAATGGGATTGGTGTCATTAAAAATGCAGTAAATTGAACTTTACAGAGAGATTCATGATGGCAATTAAACACTCAGCAAGTTTTCCTGGGAATTTACAACATTCTGCAGATATGGTGCTCCACAATGCCGATTTACCGACACTCTTTTGGCAAATTTCCTCGGAAATGTGCCCTAAGATGTACAAAAATGCCAACTGGGATGGAAAATCGGCATTTGCAATAAATATCCCCTCACCAAAATCAGAGAGAGGAAAACCATGAAATAAAAGGAAGGAAGAACACCCAAATCCCAGCTTGCCTGGAAAACAAGCTCGGGAATTTTTAACATTGAAAACTTTTGGAACAACGAGGAGGTTGCTGGAAGTTCATGGAAGGATGATTTAAAATCTGCCTCCTCTGCTCTGATTTTAAAGGGAAGTGAGAACTAAACAGGTCAGCTTACACTTCTCCAAGAATTATCTGTATTTTGGGGGAGTAGCAATCCAAAGAAACTCCAGTCTTACTTGGATTTGACATCTGAAACTCTCGGCAGAGCGGGGAAGTTTCAGTGGGACGAGAGAGCCACAATTGCTGGAAGAACAAAATTCAGTGGGGCAGAAGTCAGGAACTTTATTTACAAATCCATGCAGGAGGATGAGGAGGATGACACCAGGAACGCACTCCAGCTGAAGGCAAGGATTTAGTGGAAAAGGCAGGAAATCAAACGGACACTCGCTGGTTATGCTCAAGCAATTATCCAGGAGTCAGAGAGAAAAGCGGGAAGCCTGGCCTGGGAAAAGGCCTTTGGGCGGCTTCGCTTCCTAGTGGCTCTCTCCTTTTTTGCCAGCTCCCTGGAAGAGGAAAAACAACAGGAATAAAGTTTCAAACCCGGGCAGATGGAAGCGCAGCTCCCCGGGAGCGAGTCCAGGCCGTGTGCCGGGGAGCTCCGGGAATCTGGGATCGCCTGCATGATGGAAGGGCTGGAAAAGCACACCCAGCTGCCGGCTTTAGTGCTGGGACACAGCCAGGCCTGGGCTCAGGCTTAGAGCTGGGACTGCACAACGCCCCAAAGCCGGCTTAGACATGCGGCATTACACCCAGCACCCAGCTCCAGGAGAAACTCGGCTGGGAGAAGCCCCCTGGATGCTCCCCCAGAATACTGACCTCACCCTGCAGCTCCTCCAAAAGAGGAGAACCTACGGAAATCATCCGAAAATCCACGGATTTCCACTTCTTCAGAACCAAAGCGGCAGCAAAATGTGTCCAAACCGGACTGCAAACCAGCAGGTCCCAGGAGACATGGGGATTTATTCCAGAGGGGACACAAGGATCCCTCAGCCAGCCAGTATTTCCCTCGGGCTCTTCCCACTGCTCTCTGAGGACACAAGCACCACTTTTTCCCTGCTGTTCCCCTTTCCATCAATGCAAAGGGTTCTGTTCTCCGCCAGCTCCACGGTCAGGAAGGAAAACGGGAACATTACCTTGACACAGAGTGTCCAGGAGGGTGGGACCAAGGCAGGACCCCCAGCTCCCAATCCACCGCTGCTTCTGGATTTCTGAGCAGTTCCTTCCCAGCACCTTTCCCTGGCATGTCCACAGACACCTTCTCCACGCACTTCAAAAAGCCACAGAAACACAAAGAAAGAAGATCAAAGGTCAATCCACGTGTTTCTAGGCTGGGGAGAAGGAGGGAGGTGTAATATCCATACTTAGTTAAGAAGAGTAGAGCAATTTTTTCATGACCTTGAGTATCAGCGAAGGGCAGCAAAAGCTGATCAACTCCTTTATTAACTTATTAGCAGCAGAGAAATTGAGTTTTACATTTAGTTAAGATCAAGTTTTGCTGCTAAAATTTAAGGAGGTGCCATGTTGGTGTTAGTGCTTTTAACCTTCTGACATTAGAGGCTATTTGTACAATAAATTCATTCTTGAAGCAGCTTACTTTAAAATAAGACTTCTTACAATACAGTTGGCCAAAAAAGAGTCCCAAAATCAAGAGAGAAGTCTCACAGCTATTAAAAAAAAGTTGTCCTTGGTGCGTATAACTTGCCAGTCTATCATGGTTTCAGTCCTTACCATTTATTTTTACCAAGTTGATGATTGAAACCTCGTAGAAAGCTAAAAAAACCCCCAAAACAATCCAGGACAAAGCTACACATTGTCCCCAAGTACCCTCAGTGTGGAGCTGTGTCACCCCCAAGTGTTTGCTCCCTCAGCCCAGCCTGGAGGCTCCAGCTGCTCCCGGGGGCAGGGTTAGCAGGGGAATCGCTCATTTGAAACCGTTCGTGTCTGTGGCCTGCACTGGAGCGCCAATAAATGCGAAACCACAGAAACTATTGAAGGGTATCAAGGTTTCACAGAGGTGGTTTAAAGAATGACGTAAGGTTCAATCTCACCCTTTGCAGCACCTCTTGCAAGACACATTGACTTTCAAGACAAAGAGGTTCCTCGTGAAGAAGAGCTTGCTTTTCCAGGGTTCCTAAAATATAGCTGAGATGCCACCCTTTAGATCATGCACTTGCCACTCTGAAGCCAAAAAACCCCGAAGACAGCGCTCCTTCAGAACCCTGAGGGACAGCCATGAATTCTGGGGCTACAGGATGCAGTGAAAAATTGCACCAAGACACCCAGAACAGGGCAGCGCTGCCTGGGAGAAGCAGCATTACTCTCTGAGAAAATGCCATTCTGCAGCCAGGTTACTGCTTTGGAGAATTTTACTGCTATGGAGGAAAAAAAAAAAAGTATTATAGCTGTGGAATGAAGAAAAAATCCCCAAGCCACTGTCCAGAGTACAAGGATGAACATGCACAGCAATATAGCAAAAGAAATGGGAACTTCAGAAAAAAACAGAGACATTAAAACCAGTCCAGATGAACAACCACTGTCTATTAGAACAATGCTTGCACAAAAGAACTCTGGCCTTAATTCAGGTCACAGTTCTCGAAGAATCTTTGAAGACCACTTTGAAGTGCTACAAACCAAGTCAAGCCAAGCACACTTTCATTTTCTAGACAGATTTTAGGACACCCGAGGGAGAGTCTCGAGAGCACGTGCTCAGTTGCCAGATTTGCCTTTGCCCACCCCAGCAAGGACAGCGCAGATGTGGCCAGTGCAGGTCACAGCCAGCCCAAGTTCTGCCTGAGCCCCTCTGGCCACACTTGCTGCTGATAATGCTGACCCCTAAGAGGCCCCAGCCAGGACTGGAAAAAAGGCTTTAGCAACACTCAGAGCATCCTTCCTGTGCAGAAAGCGCAGGACGTGTTCTTGCACCCACAGAGGGAGACTGCTCCCGTGCCAGAGCGCTGAGGCCAGAGGGAGCCAAACAGCCCCCATGTGCTGGGAACTTTGACCTGGGGGAGAGGAGGGGAGCAGATAAAATCCATGCAAAGCAGAGGAGGGAAGCGCCTCCAGCCCCAGTGCAGACTGTGAAAACCGCGTGAAAGGCTGGGCTGTTTTCCTCCTTCTTCCATACCCGTCCCTCCTCAGCCATAGTGCACATCCCTAGAGGAGCAGCGCTGCTGTGGAACTAAGGCCTCAAGTCAGTCGTACCCCATGCTAAGTGACACTTTTTCTCAGGGACACAGGGCATTTCAGCTCAGCCTGGAAGAGACTCCCACTGGAGTTTCAGTGACAGCTGCTGTTGGGTTTCCCAGAGGTGGCTTGCTTCAGTTTGGTTTTGTGAAAAACAAAACAAAACTCACACAAAACCAAAACCAACACAAAAATAAAAAAAACCTACAATCACCACAACAACAACCAACCAACCAAACAAAAAAACCCACTACTGAACAAAACAAAACAAAAATAAACCCAACAAAAACCCCAAACACAGGTGGAAATTATTTTCTTGCAGAATTTGCCAAGCAAATCCATAACAAAAACATTACCTTGCTTGTCTCACTGGGAATCCTTTTTCTCAAAGTCCCGCTGGACCTGAGGATGCCAGGGTGTTCTGATGTGACAAGAGATGGAAAAAACCTAGGATGTGCCAAGCACCCAGGTGGGTTGCATGGCAGCATTCTGGAGGAAAAAAAAAAAAGTTCAACTGTTTAGTACACAACACAAAAATTAACTCAACTGGCTCTGGGAAATCCAACAGTGCCTCTCTTTAAAACTCCATTGGGAATCTCCTTTGGGCAGAGCCTCAATCACCTACTCCAATTAACCAGTGTGCACGTGGAACTCTTGGTGTGGAAGAGTCAGTGCAGTTCCTCTGCCCTTATGTACAGAGGATGAAACCAAAACCCAATTTTGCCCCACAAAATCAAATAGAAAATAATTAGAAGAAGGATATTGTGCACTAGAAAAGATCTGCTTGCCTTTGAATGCAGTGCCCCAGAACTCAAATATTCATTCAAAAGAGAAAACACACGCAATATGAACAAAACCACCAAGTATTAGACAAACCTCTCCACACAAGTGTTTTTCTGCAAAATGGTTTCCCCAGGTCTCTTGGCCTCATCCCAAGGCCTTCTCCATCCTCAGGGTTACTGCACTCACTGCAGGGTACTTGGCAAAAAAAGGAGCAAGTGGAGGCTTTGTGGCTTCCCTGGCATCTTCTCTCTCCGCCAATCCAGGGCAAATCAGAGCCTCCAAGGGTGGCACAGATCCAGCTGCAAGGGCAAGGACTGTTCCATGTCCACAGAAGCTCCGTGGCAATATTCAAACCCCAGCAGCAGCAGCATTGACCAGTTGAGGTAGGCAAGAGCACAGCATCAACCAGTGGTGCCCGTTACCCATCACATCCCTGACATGCAGCTGTCCTGGCCCCCAGAGCAGATATCCACATCTGTCACGAAACCAGGGATGAGAACAACATCAGGTCCTTTTTTCCCCCCCAAAGAAGAATAAAGTGAAAATAGAAACATCAGCTTCAGGGGATTTTTGTTGGTTTTTTTAAGAGGTGGTCATAACTCCCCCACAAAGGACAGAGTTATTCAGTGTCTTGGTTCTGAAAGACACTTGTCTGCTAAGGGAGCTAGAGCCTCCCTTGGAATGTAAGAGAATGTAAGCCCCCTTCCCTCTAAATTATTATGATTTTGCAATTAGAGGCTTTCAGGCAAAGATTTGGGAATAGGAGTAACAGTTCTTTACTAGGAAAAGGGGTTTTTTTAATTAAAGACAAAAAAAGACAAAAAAAAAGAAGACAAATATAGTAGTATTAAAAAGCCAAGCAAGGCAGCAACCAAAAATCCTAGAAAACCCTGACAGAATTAGGGATATGACCTGGCACCCTGACGGTCAGGGTGTTGGAAGCAATCCAAATAACTCCTCCCAGAGTAACAGATGTGGTTCTGGGGAGTAGAGATGGTCCTGTAGAAAGTCCAGTGGTGACGAGACGGGTCCGGTCTTCCTCTGGGAATCCAGTGGAAAAACTGGATACCTTCTGTTCTTCAGTCCCAGTTTTGATCTAGCTAGGAACAGTTGGCTCCTCCCCCACTGGCTGGAGCATCTCACAATGGGATGATGGAATGTGTCATGTCACTGGTGGGCCGCATTGGCCCATAATCAGAAAACGCACCCCTGGAGGATGGAGGGGTGTGCAGTACACCTAAAACCGATTGCCCCAGAGGTGGAAACACAGCCCCACCATCTGCCCTAGACTGATCCAAGCTGCACTGGGAAAGGGTGAGGCTCCGGAACATCTACAGTACATCAATGACATCATTGTGTCGGGGAACACAGCAACAGAAGGGTTTGAGAAAGGAGAAGAGATCATCCACATTCTCCTGGAAGCCCGTTTTGCCATCAAGAAGAGCAAAGTCAAGGGACCTGCCCAAGAGATCCAGTTCCTGAAAGTAAAGTGGCAAGACGGACAGCGTCAGCTACCCACCAAGGCCATCAATAAGAGCACTGCAACATCTCCACAGACCAGCAAGAAGGAAACACAAGCTTTCCTAGGTGCCATAGGTTTTTGGAGAATGCACACCCCTGAGTACAGCCAGATTGTGAGCCCTCTCTACCTGGTCACCCGCAAGAAGAACGACTTCCACTGGGGCCCTGAACAGCAACAAGCCTTAGCCCAGATCAAGCAGGAGATCACTCGTGTGGTAGCCTCTGACGCAGTCAGGATAAGACCAGAGACAAAGAATGTGCTCTGCTCTACAGCTGGGAACAATGGCCTGTCCTAGAGCCTTTGGCAGAAGGTGCCAGGGGATTCTAGAGCCGAAGTCACAGAGGGTCCAACGCCAACTACACTCCAACAGAGAAGGAAATCTTGGCCGCCTAGGAAAGAGTTCAAACCACCTCAGAGGTGATTGGCACACAAGCACAACTCCTCCTGGCACCCCGACTACCAGTGCTGGGGTGGATCTTTAAAGGAAAGGTTCCCTCTACCCATCACGCCATCAGCGCCACATGGAGCAAATGGATTGTCCTCATCACTCAGCGCGCCTGTATTGGAAACCCAAATCGCCCTGAGATTTTAGAAGTAATTACCAACTGGCCAGAAAGTCAAAACTTTAATCTCACAGATGGAGAGGAGCAGGAGCAAGTGACACGTGCTAAAGCGACTCCACCATATAACCAACTGCCAGCCGAAGAAACACGCTATGCTCTTTTCACTAATAGTTCCTACTGCATCCTAAGGAGAAACCAGAAGGAAAAAGCAGCCGTATAAAGCCCCACACTGCAAGTTGCACAAGCCACTGAAAGAGCGGGTGGATCGAGTCAACTAACTGAACCCAAAGCTGTTCAATTAGCCCTGGACATTGCTGAAAGAGAGAAGGGACCAAAGCTCTACCTCTACGCTGAGTCACGGATACCCTGATTGGCATTCGCCAGTTCTCTGTGGGCTTTGCTGGAAAGGTGGAAAAAGGCCAACTGGCAGTGTAGGGGGAAACCAATCTGGGCTGCCAATGAATGGTAGGGCACTGCCAGTCAGGTAGAGAAGCTACCTGTCAAAGCCCACCATGTAGATGCCCATGTCCCCAGGAGTCGGGCTAACGAGGAGCACCAGAACAACAAACAGGTAGGTCAGGCTGCAAAGACAGAGGTGTCAAAGATAGACTTAGATTGGCAACACAAGGGAGAGTTGTTCCTAGCTCCATGGGCCCATGATGCCTCAGGTCATCAGGGCAGGGATGCCACCTGTAAGTGGGCACAAGACTGAGGGGTGGATCAAACCATGGACAGTATTTCTCGGGTTATCCACGACTGTGAGACGTGTGCTGCCATCAAGCAGGCCAAGCGGGCAAAGCCGCTATGGTATGGCGGGCAAAGGTCCAAGTATAAGTACAGGGAAGCCTGGCAGATTGACTACATCACCCTTCCCCAAACCCGCCAAGGCCAGCGCTATGTGCTGACCATGGTGGAAGCCACCACTGGATGGTTAGAGACCTACCCTGTGCCTCACGCTACTGCCCGGAACACCATGGTGGGCCTTGAAAAGCAAATCCTGTGAGGACATGGCACCCCGGAGAGAATCGAGTCAGACAATGGGACCCACTTCAAGAACAGCCTTATCAACACCTGGGCTAGAGAACATGGCATTGAATGCACTCCACTCATGCACCTTGAGGGTCATCAAGCCCCTCCCTTTTGTGGTCACGGCACCTGCCACTAGACCAGGTTGCTCAAAGCCTCATCTAACCTGACATTGAATACTGCCAGGGATAGGGCATCCACAACTTCTCTGAAAAACCCCTCTCACTGCCTTGCCACCCTCACAGTACAGCATTTGTACCTGTTCTGTAATAGAAACCTGCCCTCTTGCCATTTAAGGCCATTCCCCTGTGTCCTATCATTCCAAGGTCTTGTATATATTTTTTTTCCAGCCTTCTTATAACCCCCTTTCAGCACAGGAAGGATGCTCTAAGTGTTGCCAAAGCCTTTTTTCCAGGCTGAAAAACCCCAGCCCTCCCAGCTTGCCTTTCTAGGAGAGGTTCTTTAGCCCTTATTTCTCCTCTGGAGTCACTTCAGCAGGTTCACGTCCTTCTCATGTTGGAGGCCCCAGAGCTGGAGACAGCACTCTGTGTCCCAGGAAAACTATTCCGTTCCCTGTGGATCTTTAAGACGTGTCATTTCCTGGTCTTCCATGTCTCAAGGTAGATGATACTGGAATTTACTTTTTTTAGGAATGTAGGAGCATTTGGGATGCTGGCAAAAGGAACAGCCCTAAGTAAAGATCTTTCGTTTTTCCAGAGAGGAAATGTTCTCCTAATGCAGCCTCTCTTTTTTTCCTCTTTTCTTGTCTGTTTTTCTTTGTTTGTTTTTTAATTCTGATTGCTGAACTTAGTTTGAGCACTAAATCACTCATCCAAAAAGGCAATCAGGAGTTATAGCTGCAGTCCTAGATTTTAATGGCAGATAAACAAGATGCAGCATCACATCATTATTTCATTTTAACATTACATTAGCACATTTCCTTATGGAACTGGCACAGAGCAACTAAAATGCTGGTTTAGGGCAGGAAAAATAGCAGAACGTGAACTGGGTCTGTTCTTTAGCAATAGCAGACCTTTGAAACTAAACTCACAGCTCAGGAGTGCAAACTTAAGTGCAATAAAGCTTTGTGGATATAAAAACACTTCACACAGCCAGATGAACTCAATGTTGGGCTGCATTTCAGTGCAGTCATAGTTTTCACATTTGCAGAAGTGTCAAGAAAAATTTCAATTCAAGAGCAACTTACCCATAGACTCCAACACTGATGCCACAACATATGAATAGGACCCGTCCAGTGCTTCCAGACTGTCAAACCCTAGAGAACTTGCTGCTTTCTTACTGTTAGAGCTTATCTCAGCAACTCCATTCTCAATCTGGAAACAAAACAGAAAGCATCACTTGATAACCAATGATTTAGAAATAAGACACAGACCACATGCAGATTCAGTATGTTTCTGGTCATTGTCTGTTTTCAGAGGAAATCAAAGGTGGAGATGTGCTTCAGAAGAATTCTTTATTCCCTAAAATTATCTTCAATTAATCCACCCTTGGCACATAATGCAAAGTTTGGGTGCAGGTTCAGCAAGAGATAGGGATAACACAGAGCTAGCTTCAGTAAACGAGGAAAAGGGATCATTAGTGTAGAACATCCTCCCCAGAAGAAATCAATACCATGTTGATCTGCTTGTCTCCATTTGATTTCAGTTATTCTGTAATAGCTACACTGAAGCTATTTCATAGAAATTGGAATCCCAGATTGAAAGGCCATTGTCTCAGATGCTGCCTTTGAATTTCATTTCCAAGAGCATTTCTCTGCCCCTGATGCCAGCGTTAGACAGGAAAAGTCCACACTGGGGAGCTGTGGATGCAAATCACAACTTGAGGCCCATTCTCACCAAATTTGATGGAAAATCTTCAGTGGGATTGGATCAGTCCTGAATTATGCACTTGCATTCTACACAGACTGGACTCACTGCCCAGAGTACAGTCCAGATTTTCCCTCCATGCAGGTGATACCAATCCAGACTCTGAGAGCAATCCAGTCTTGGTTTTCTTTTCCCCTTTGCTGACTCCATTCCAGTTTCCAGGAGAAAGCCAGTCTGGGTTTTCCCTCCAAACTGGGGGTGGGAGGGGGGGGGTGGGGGTGGGGTGTGTGGGGGGTGTCCCACAGCCCAAGGGTCCAGTTCCAGGTAGTACCTAGAACCGCGGTTCTAGATAGTGCCTAGAACCGCGGTTCTAGATAGTACCTAGAACCGCGGTTCTAGATAGTACCTAGAACCGCGGTTCTAGATAGTACCTAGAACCGCGGTTCTAGGTCACTCTAGGTAAGTGGAACCCAACCTAACCCCTTGAACCTCCATTGACCAAATCCCCACCCCTCCCACCCCACTAGTCCTATCGTGCTGACTCCTTCCTCTAATACTCATAGCAAGCCAAAATCACCTGGAACAAGAACCCCCCCATCCGCAAACAAATTTGTATCACAACAGTAATCATAGTTTGTTGTCATGCATTCTTTGGGTTTCTATTGCATCGGATTTATAATGTTTTTTCTATCTGGCCTTGCCCAGCAGTGCCCATCTCCCCCACACTGAAATGTCACCTAACTCTCTTCCCCTGCTGCTTCTCCCTTATTGGGTGCTGCCTCTGGGCCCTGCCCCTGGGGAAAAAGCCCCGACGGGGGAGGCGCCAGCTCTCTCTGGCATTGGCCAGTCATTGGGAAAGGTCGCCAGCAAAGCAGGCAGGACTTGAGAATCAAAGCTGTAAAATCCCACCTGGTGCCAGAGACCAGACTCTTTCACTTTTGCCATCAGCGGTCATCTAGTCTTGTGGGGAAATTCTACAACTGGCATGCAACGTGCGGCTCCAAGCCACAAAAGGTTCCCAAAAAGCTGGAAGAACCACTTGGGGAGCACGTGGCCCAGGAATCTCACGCGGCTACGTGAGTCACGAAATGTAGCCCACCCACGCAGAGACAGACCCATCAGGCTTGGCGTTCGCTGCGGAGTCTCAGAAACACAGGATTCTACAGGCCAGGGCTACAGTTTTCTCCTTTGCACTCAATAAACCCCTACCCTCAAACCTCCGCCCTCCGACTCGGCCATGTGTGACTCAAGCCTCCAGCCCCTCCCTGCCCCTGCTTTCCACAGGTTCCCCGCCCACAGTCCTGGTTCCCACACACCGAAGGAAGCCGGGAACCCAGAAGCAATCCCAGCTTTTCCACCACCCCTTTCACATATCAACAACCAAAAAGAGCGAGTGCTGTCCACAGTAACTGGGACCCCTTCCCCCAACAAGCGATTCAGGGCTTATGCAAAGCTCAGGCCAAATTAAAGATGAAAGAGAATATTTCTGCAAACGTTTGAAAGCAAATTTAGCAAGAAATACTACAGTTCCCTTGGACCTTTAAAAAGATTTGCTTCCGGAGCTTTGGCAAAATCCTGAAACGGCTGTTGATAGTAAGAATCTGCCAATTCAATTAGCAACCCAGCTCGATGAGTCTTTCCAGCCTTACAGTAAAATAAAGCAGCTCCCATCAGAACCTGTAGGAACATTTGTGGAGCAGCTAACCCGAGCTATCGAACAACAGGTTAAGAATGAAGGAGCCCAGGAACAGGTCCTGGAGATGGCTCTGGCCAATGCAGACAAACAGTGCAAGGCACCTATCCTCAGCCTGTCTATAGAAGTGGATCCAACTTTACATGACATGCTCCAGGTGTGTGCCAGGAAGATTCCCTTCATAAAAGCGCATGCAAACCACAGTTCCAGAGTCAAGCCGCCGCTGCAGACACCGTGCTTCCTGTACCTGTGCCACAGCCACTGCCCAAGAGAGGAACAACATGTCTCCTGTGCGATCAGGCTGGACATTGGCTATCTCAATGCCCTTTAAACAAGCAATTTCTGGACTTTTGGGACAATGGGGGCAGGAGGTCCCAAAGGTCCAAAGGGAATTCCTCAAAAAAACTAGAAAATGTAAATGTTAAACGAAATAATCCTGCTTTAACCAGTTCTGCCTTTCAGCAAAAGTCACCGGATATGATAGTAAAGGATCCAGCCACCAGAGAAACAAAACGTCCTCATGATCAGGTCACCTGGGGTCGTGGGTACGCCTATGTGTCCACTGCTCCAGATCCCAAGTGGGTGCCAGCTGAGTGGGTGAAGCCTTTCATCCCCAAAACTGCAAAACCACCTGCAGAGGGCCCACAAGTGGCCAGTGCCGCCAAAAGGAGGAGAAAGCACCCAACCTTCTCCTTCTAATTATCATTATTCCTTAACAGCATTTTTCTAAACAGCTTGCACTAAAAGTCATTTTTCTTTTGCAACGTTAAAGGTATCTCAAGGTCCGAACTCTGAGCAGCTCCCACCAACCGAGCCTTCCTCCTTCTTAATTTAATAAGAAAAGGGGAAATGTTGTCATGCATTCATTGGGTTTCTATTGCATTGGATTTGTAATGTTTTTTCTATCTGGCCTTGCCCAGCAGTGCCCATCTCCCCCACACTGAAATGTCACCTAACTCTCTTCCCCTGCTGCTTCTCCCTTATTGGGTGCTGCCTCTGGGCCCTGCCCCCTGGGGAAAAAGCCCCGACGGGGGAAGGCGCCAGCTCTCTCTGGCATTGGCCAGTCATTGGGAAAGGTTGCCAGCAAAGCAGGCAGGACTTGAGAATCAAAGCTGTAAAATCCCACCTGGTGCCAGAGAGCAGACTCTTTCACTTTTGCCATCGGCAGTCATCTAGTCTTGTGGGGAAATTCTACAATAGTTCAACCCTTCATCCTCCTGGCCTTCTCAGCCTCACAACTAATACTTTTCTACATCACATTTGAGGCCACCCACGTCCCGACCTTGATCCTCATCACCCAAGGAGGGAACTGGCCCAAACGACTAAATGCCGGCATTTGCCTCCTATTCTACACACTCACCAGCTCACTGCCCCTGCTCATCGCCGTCCTCCACCTACATAACCAAACAGGCACCCTCGACTTCCCAATCCTCAAACTTTCACACCCAACAGTCACCTCCTCCTGAACAGGCATCGCATCAAGCCTCATCCTCCTAATAGCTTTCATAGTTAAAGCTCCCCTCTAGGGACTACATCTAGGACTCCCCAAAGCTCATGTAGAAGCCCCTATCGCAGGATCCATGCTCCTCACGCCCCTGCTACTAAAGCTAGGGAGATACGGCATTATATGAATAACCATCCTCGTAAACCTAACATCAAACAACCTCCACTACCCCTTCATTACCCTCGCTCTATGAGGGGCACTGATAACCAGCACCATTTGCCTACGCCAAATCGACCGAAAATCCCTAATCGCCTACTTGTCGGCCAGCCACACAGGCCTGGTTGTTGCTGCAACCATCATTCAAACCCAATGAGCCTTCTCAGGGGCAATAATCCTAATCATCTCACACGGACTGACCTCCTCAATACTCTTCGGCCTAGCCAGCACCAACTACAAATGCACCCACAGCCGAATCCTCCTACTAACACGAGGCATGCCACCCCTCCTACCTCTCATGGCCACCTGATGACTACTAGCAAACCTAACAAACATAGCACTACCCACAACACCTAACCTCAGAGCAGAGCTAACCATCATCATCGCCTCGTTCAACTGATCTTCACTCACAGTCCTCCTCACAGGGGCCACAATCCTCCTCACCGCCTCATATGCTTTAGACATACTAACAGTGACACAACGAGGCACTCTTCCATCCCACATCACATCAGTCCAAAACTCCTCCACACGAGAACATCTCCTCAGAGCCCTACACATAATCCCCATGATTCTCCTCATCTTCAAGCCTGAACTCATCTCCGGCGCCCCCATATGCAAGTAGAGCTGAACCAAAACATTAGACTCTGATTCTAAAAAGAGAAGTTAAAACCTTCTTACCTGCCAAGGGGAGGTTTAACCAACGAGAACTGCTAATTCTTGCATCTGAGTCTAAATCCTCAGCCCCCTTCCTTTCAAAGGATAACAGTACTCCAGTGGCCTTAGGAGCCACTCATCCCCATGCAAATACAGGTGAAAGTAACAGACCTGCCATGAGTCCTAAACACCCTCCTACTACTAACCCTAATAACCTTATCCACCCCCATGATCCTCCCACTCTCATCACCCAACCTTAAAAACAGCCCAGCCACCATCACAAATACAGGAAAAACCTCCTTCCTCATCAGCCTAATCCCGCTATCAAGCCACATCTACACAGGGACAGAAAGTCTCATTTCCCGCTGAGAATGAAAATTCATCATCACCTTCAAAAGCCCAATCAGCCTAAAGATAGACTCCTACTCCCTCACATTCTTCCCCATTGCCCTATTCATATCCTGGTCTAGCCTACAGTTTGCAACATGATACAGATCCTCAGATCCATACATCAAAAAAAATCTTCTCCTACCTCCTCCTATTCCTTATGGCTATACTAATCCTAATTGTCGCCAACAACCTCTTCGTGCTACTCATCGGCTGAGAAGGAGTGAGCATTAGATCCTTCCTTCTGATCAGCTGATGACATGGCCGAGCAGAAGCTAATACCGCCGCCCACTGAGCCGTCCTCTACAACCGAGTTGGCAATGTCGGACCTATTCTCTGCATAGCATGACTAGCCTACACCTCAAACCCCTGAGAAATCCAACAACTCTCCTCCCCTTCCCAAATGCCCACGCTCCCCCTCCTGGGACTCCTTCTGGCAGCAACAGGCAAATTCGCCCAATTCGGCCTCCACCCATGGCTCCCAGCCGCCATAGAAGGCCCAACCCCCATCTCCGCTCTACTCCACTCCAGCATGATAGTAGTGGCTGGAATCTTCCTCCTTATCCAAACCCACCCTATATTTAACACTAACCAAACCGCCCTCACTCTATGCCTGTGCCTAGGAGCTCTTGCCACACTATTTGCCACTACATGCGCGCTCACCCATAACGACATCAAACA